>NC_062521.1:10663727-10858727 GCF_022655615.1 Tachysurus fulvidraco | reverse complement strand
AGAAGAAGAAGAAGAAGAAGAAGAAGAAGAAGAAGAAGAAGAAGAAGAAGAAGAAGAAGAAGGCCTACAGTTCCGGCAACCTGGTTCCATTCAGCAGAGAATCCTTCAATGCCTTCATTAGAAGTAACGAGTTGACACAAGGTAAATCTAACACTGAGGTGCCATTCTCTCGGTGCGCGGAGAAGCCTCATTAAATGTCGCTAACAAGCCGTGCACATGCACTGATTGGACAGCTCCCGTATAATTCTACAAACCTAGCAGGATGCCCACTTAATGAGACCACACAAAAAAAGACATAGTGATGGAGAACAAAACCTTCACAGTACAATAAGATGGACTTTGCCAAAACAGCTTAACGTTCGTTGTCACTAAGAACGGAAGTCTAAAACAGAATGACAAAAGGAAGTTTTAATAGTAGACACTTTCAGAAAATCTAGAACCTTTACGGGTCCTTCAGTTGTTCCTCTGGGGAAACCCTTAACGTGTCACAAAGGGTTTGAAGTAAAACCTAAGTATACGTAAAAGATAAGAACTCTTGTTTATACAATAAACTCTTAAAAAAATAATTAAGGGACTTTTTTTTCTAAAATCGAATGATAGAAAAATTCGATTTCAGGAAAAAATGAAGATAAATTGCAGTTATTCAAATTGCAGCTATTTAACGCTGCAATTATTTATTCTCTATAATTGTATACTTTCTCGGAGTTGTGAATGAGCGTAAAATATGCAAGCTACAATTCACAATGTGACACTTTGCATTAATGCTTCAGTGGTGTATAACACCTAGGCTTCATTTAAAGTGTTTTACGAAAGTTTTAGGGCTTGTGCTCTATGAGCACTGTACTCACATTATCATGGTGCCTCAGCAGAGGGTCAAAAACCCCACATCACGTCTGCAGGTTACGGCTATGCAAAGGTCCTGTGCGATTCACAACAGAAGAGGTTGAAAGCTTTCGACTAAGCAAATAAAAAGGGGCAGTTGCGCCCCATCCCGACGGCCCCACAAAGCTGCAAGCTGCGTGTGCTCTTTCCGGATATCTAGAGTGGAGAGCATGCACCGTATCCGCGTCGGAAGCTGCAAAGTAATAAGAATATACAATTTGTAACCATGGAACGCTTCTCTAACCTGCTTAATCAACTCCAGTGGATTGGATCTAAACGCATACATTTTCATATTTTCTGCAAAGCTTGTCTGTCAAAAGCAATATTTCCGAAACTTACAAGACGTAAAGATGATGTTCATATTCGGACACGTGAGACAGACCACAGACACCTTGCCAAGTGCGTCCACTGAGGAAGATTCTCGGAAGAAACTTGCGACGATAGCCTGAAACAGCATAATGAATTTCGGCAGCTGCAAAGAAGAAGAAAATGAGAGGGACTTGTATGAAGAATGGGAGGGAAAAAAGCAGCGAAGAAGAAATGACGACAGGAAGAGGAGGCAAAACAAGTCAAGACAGATTAAATGCAAGGCATAAATGCGTCTTAGAGATCACGCGCAACTCAGGGATTCCGTCGAACCCAAAACAGGAGCGACTGCTTTCACTATCACTGTGTCCACACAATAGAGCTGTACATGTAATATGTACATGTACCATTTAATTATCTACAAAAAATCTACATAAATGTGTTTTAAACTAGAATTTGAAACAGGAGAACGGAGATACGCGCTCCTAAAAGTCTCTCGAGCTGCAGTAGGCACAGGAAATCCGTGCGCACATCAACGTGAATATATGCTGGGGGACGCTTTTTACTGCTATGATAAAACCTTATAAAAATAAAAAAAAAAGAGCAAACTGAGATGGGTAGAACATTTTTTACCTTATTTTCGGCTCTGATGGGTCCAACAGCTCATGCTGTGACGACGCAAGAAAGAAAAACATTAAGCATCCTGTGTTTTTTTCCAGAACAAAAAGCACAAAGTTATTTTTGCTGTTAGTTAGTGTTAAGACTGAAGTGCTGAAATAATCTACTTCTTGAGTAAAGTCACGCGATGGAGTTTAACGGGTGCCCGTATTGTGCTGTGAGGCGGTGCGGAATTAAATAAACAAAGAGGGAGCTAATGGCTCGTCGGTATTGAGGAGCTAGTCCCCCCGCTGCTTATCGCAAAGACTACAGCAGTGGAAGCCCGGGGATAAACAGACAATTAGCCCAGGTGAATAAACTTGTTTGGGGGTGTTAATTACATGCTTAACGTAAACAAAGGGCCGTGTTAAATAAAGTGATTTAACAGGGGCTTATGCGCACCCCATTTCAGCCCTTACGTTTCGTCAACCCATCGGTAATTTCCGTGATGCCTGCAAGCACAGATTTCCAAGTAATCTTTAAAAAAGCACGTAGAACTCAGTGGTCGTGTAAGGTGATCGGGTTAAACACCTGGAGACGCTAGCCTTTCAGGATATTCAGTATGCAGGGGCCTCTTCGAAATGCCGGCCGGGCGAGAGTGGATTAGAGCAGGAATATGCGGTCAGCATTTCAATACAGGTTATTTCCAGTCCAAGAAGCTTTCCAAAGCGACCAATTCAAGTGGTACTTGGAGTTGCTTCACTGAAGTTTCAGATGACAGGGAAGCAAACGACTGTGATAATGGACAAAAATAAAACTCACAACACTTCCCACCTTTCTCAATCCTTACCCAAATCTAAGTAAATCTCAGCCAACTCACTTACAAACAACAACTAATACGACTGGGAAATCAAACTACCAGATGACTACATGACATCAAGCGTAGATATGTTCTGTCATCAAATTAATCTAGAAACTGTGGAGGAATGCAAAAAGAAAAAAAATGTCTCCAATTCTTGAACTAGCTTAGAAAAATATCATTTTAGTGCCATTAGATCTAGATGCTGCATATGATTCGGGCTTGTAACACACTTTTACTGTTGTTTTAGTCATGTAAACGCGTATTGCCATTAGACTTCAAGTCCACTGGTGCAGTGGATTGACCTGTAATTATTAGCCTAAGTTGAAAGAGGAGCACATTAAATTAATATTTCAATATATTCAAGAGAATATATTCCTATCAAAGTTATGGTACATATCGACTATTCGCGCAAGGGGCATGAGACTGGTGTTTTTCTTTTGCATAGAAAATACACTGGAGCCAGCAGAGGGATGCTGAGCTAGCATCAGCAGTAACTGTATCTGAGCGGATGACAACCAAATCCGTGTCAAAAGGGAAAAAACATCCAAATTTACTTTTGCTGGCTCCAATGAAAAGCAAGCATTGCGAATTAAAGCTACCTAACTTATAAAATAATGCGTTCAAGAGAAATTATTAAAATGCACCTGTCAGAAAACATGAAAAAAAGGACATTCATACCAAAAGATGTATAGAGATTATGTTCATATAGTCTAGTGAATGTAAGCGCACCGTGTTGCAGACTCCGTTTCAAGACCTTCATTTAAATGTGGATTCCATGTGCACGACTGTCACCCCCTCCTCCAACCAGCCTCCACCCCTGCCTTCTCTTTACTACATATCTTCTTTAGCTTTAACGAGTCTCGTTAAGATCGCAATAATATTCCACCCACTAATTGCTCATTCCATTCAACAAATAGGCTGAGCCTCGGCTTCTGCTTCAGGAGGGAGGGCGGTGTTCAGATCGGACTTCCTGATAACCCCCCCGCGCGAGCAGCACAAGTGGTGAAAGCCACTACGTACTGGCTAATGATTGGCACGCTTGACAGTGATTGGCAGGGCTGCCATGACAACCCCACAACGACACCAAGAAGACCAATAGAAAAGCGAAACAAAATATTTCAATGCTACACTCACGCGTGGATTTTTAGGGGGAGATATTATGAGGCTGGTGTCATTAGGCGATAGCTATTGAATCATTCAATCTAGCACTCGTCCGTTCCTCTTTTTTTTCTTTGCTAATTTTCTTTCTCTCTCAGGTCATTTCCATGGTTTTCAGATCTCCTTTAGAGCTCTATCCCTCCCATTTCTTCCTGCCCAACTTCGCTGATCGGCCCTTGCTCGTTGCGAGCAGCGCGCCCAGCGCCCGGTCTCCCGAAGACTTGTCCATGTTTCAGCTACCGACCCTCAACTTCTCCGCGGAGCAGGTGGCGAGCGTCTGCGAGACGCTTGAGGAGACCGGCGACATCGAGCGACTGGGTCGCTTTCTGTGGTCGCTGCCGGTGGCGCCGGGCGCATGCGAGGCCATTAACAAACACGAGTCTATTCTGCGCGCCCGTGCTGTTGTCGCCTTCCACACGGGCAACTTCCGCGACCTGTATCACATCCTGGAAAACCACAAGTTCACCAAGGACTCGCACGGCAAGCTGCAGGCCATGTGGCTCGAGGCTCACTACCAGGAGGCCGAGAAGCTGCGGGGGCGCCCGCTCGGACCCGTCGATAAGTACAGAGTGCGCAAGAAGTTTCCGCTGCCCAGAACCATATGGGACGGAGAGCAGAAGACGCACTGTTTCAAGGAACGGACGCGCAGTCTGTTGCGGGAGTGGTACCTGCAGGACCCGTATCCCAACCCGAGCAAGAAACGGGAACTGGCGCAGGCCACTGGACTCACTCCTACACAAGTCGGAAACTGGTTTAAAAACCGGAGGCAAAGGGACAGAGCAGCGGCAGCAAAAAACAGGTAAACTTCATTTATATGGCTCATGTGTCGTTTAGTGACATCATTTAAAAGTAATAAATATCTCTGATTAAAAATCACAGGCCATAACTGCAGCTTTTTATTTCGCAGTTATCTGGCATTAGGGCTATAAAAAAGATAAAAAAGATACAAAATCTAGAGAGAGCGATAATGATGTAAGATTTGTGTTCATTATTATTAAAATGGCAGCCAGATAACAAAAAGAAACATGTTGTAATTTTAAAACAAATAAATAAACATTAACTTAAGAGTGAACAGAAGAGTAATAAATAGGTTGTTGGTACATGAGAATATTTTTTATCAATCTGAACTATATTTGCAAAGCACAAATATTTTCTATTTGCTATCATTTTATGAACAATTTGCGACGAATTGTGCAGTGTAAATTCATCTTTACAGTTGTTTTGTTGTCTACCAGGTTTGTAGCTTAATATCATATTAATATAGCCTTTAAATGAAATATCATTAAATAGTGATATTTAATACGAATTCCTTAAACATGAGTAGCATGTTCATGTCATCATGTCTACTCTAATGAATTATATAAGGTTTTACTTCTCATATAATTGTCATATACTAAAGTTTTAGATTTTGTGCTAATACAACAGCAAATATACTTTTTAAATTACTATATATTATTTTTTTACACAATACTGATTTTGTTTTGTAAACACGTTTACAGAAAACAAAGCCAGTTCCACTTGGCAAGATTATATTTTGTTCAGACATTTTTGCATTGTCAATTATTTATCACTTAAAATCATATTATTAAGAAAAGATATATTTGTATAATATTCTTAATTAGAAATGAATCATGTTCAACAATTGGTGGTGTTTTTCTGTGCATCTATGAGCTTTTTGCTTACGGCTACTTGCTAAACAACAACAACAACAACAACATCAAAAACCATATTGCATGGGACAGCTTTTATTTAAGATCAGTATTTTATTTCATATTGACGTATTGAATGGCTAATTCAAGACGCAATGATATTTTGTGCCTATATGAAACTGATGCTATTTATGTATTTATATTAACTGTGCAAAGATAGGAAACATTTGTGTGTGTGTGTGTTTTCTGGCTTGTTTGCTTTTTATCAAAATTGGATTAGCTCAAATTTGCTCTAGTAAAAAAAAATGTCATAGAACAAGATAAAGGTTTGGTATGAATCAATAAAAGGCGACCGTGTTGTAGACGAGTACAAGCTAATGTGGATTAATACTACTGTGTTTCTGGTCCACTGAACTAAGTGTAGCTTCTGTAGGCCTGTGTTTCAAACTTGGTTGAAGAATCGTATGGGCTAGAAAATATACATTTACCATACATACATACTGAATAGCCATTTAACTAATCATTATGAATAAATATTTTATACTCAGTGTGACATCTCGTTTCTTTCTTTCTTTCTTTTCCTTCTCTAGGCTCCAGCACCAAGCCATAGGACAGAACGGCATGCGCTCGCTATCCGAATGCACTCCGCATAGCTCGGCAGAGTCGCCGTGTACCGCCGCCAGTCCCACCACCAGCGTATCGAGCGTCACGGAGCGCGCAGACATGGCAACATCCATCCTTTCCGTAACGTCCAGTGACTCTGAATGCGACGTATGATACACAAGTAAAAGAGAGAGAAATATTTGCAGGGAATATGGACCCGACTAAACATTATGAAATATCGGGGGAAAAGGACCAGAATTATTCAGAGAAAGAGAGAAAAAAGAAAAGAAAAATATAAAAGCACGTCTTTTTTTTTCCAAGCGCTTTCAACGGGACCCACGCCTTTCCCCTACCCCCATCACTTGCATGTAATAGATAGCTTTTTTATACGCAGGAAATAACCTTTCGCTCGATGTTTTCTGCCAGGATGACCGAGAAGAGGACATTTCCAGAAACCGTCTTTTTTTTATTGTTTTTAATTCGAGTGGTAATGCACAGCGCAGCCAGGATGCAATCCTTCTTTTTTTATTTTCATCAGACAATCATTTGAGTCGTAAGCACCTTTTTTTCACTGCTTTCACTGCCTGTGTGGGGTACTGGTCAAATGTGGAACTGTATCAGATTTTTTATTTTTATTTCCAGATTTTATATTGAATTATGCCTATATCCTAAATAATGCGATCATTCTCCCAGTTTGTAATATATGTGTAGAAATATGGCTGTATATAATATTGCTCTACGTCTCCGTTGTCTTTTCTATTCCTGGTTACTTTTCTTGAATCGGTGTTCATAACTATTTGTCAGAACGTAATTATTAAGCGCTCTAAATGCTTTGTTTCTCCGTTTTAATACACTGAGTACAATGGTTTCAGTCGAGATTTATGCAAAAGAAGAGTAACAACAAAGATGTGAAATATAATCGACTGCTCAAAGGAATATTTCATGTTTAACCACGAGCGCTTAATTATTCTATGTTACTTTCTTGCGTGTTTATGTTAATGTATACATTTCTAAGCTAAAATACAGTATTCCATTTTATAATTATGAATTAAGTTGATGATTTCCTTGCCTGTCAATATTAGGCACAGTGATAGCATTTACTTTCCAAATGTCAATGGTATTAACTGAAGAAGCCTTTATCGGTATATCTTCCACTAAGGTCTACTTTCTGGACGAAAGGATTAATAAAATATGGCTATAGGGCGAAATAGGGCGAAATGGCTATAAATACTAAACGGGAAGCTTTTAGGATACGAAAACTCGCTCTCCTTTTGCCCATAGTCAGTAATGAATACAAAAATTAAGTAAACGCACCATTAAATGGACTAATTATGAAGAACTCCTCCCCTGGCCCAATCTCCTATTGTAGCCACAATGAAAGGGCTTTTCATCCAAAAGCGAGAAGCAGTACGGACAGAAAAGCCTTCCTCGGGCCCAATTCACCCTATCAGCCCATTCACACCTCATATCAACCACGAAGAAAACTTACTATAAAGGTTTTATTTGGATAGTGGGATACAGTTTGGCTTACCTTAAAACAGTTAAAATAGTATATAAGCAAACACACACACACACACACACACACACACACACACACACACACACACACACACACACACACACACACACACACACACACACACACACTCATATGAAGCATTCATTTGCTTCTACACATAGCAAAATAACCTGTCTTCTCTTATGATGTCCAAACAATGGCACTATTCGTACATTATTTTCTTTCGTACCTAGTTTTTCTTGTCAGTGGATAGTTGGACGAAAATAGTAAGACTGTACCGTGAATGTGAACGGGCAACCAAATGTCACTTTACTTAGTGTCCCCAAACCCCCAGAATACCTGACCATTATTAAATATTTTAACTATTAATCCAATCACAAAAGACGAATTTACAGCAGCACATTAATTTTTTACAATTTAAAAAAAAAAAACATAATAATAATAATCCGTTCTAATCTTCATTCAGCCTGAGAGTGAGTGAATCGGTTTATAAGAGAAGGTTACCACTTTAATTTCAGGACCTCACATTAATAAATCAAATTAATCTGACAGTAATAATATTTTTAATGAAACTAAACTAATTATTATTATTATTATTATTATTATTATTATTATTATTATTATTATTATTATTATTATTATTATTATTATCAACTATTGACTTCCCTCTGGCGGAAATTGTCATTAGTTGGTGATTTTTTTGTTTAAACCTTTACTCGTTCATTCATTCATTCATTCTTTCATTCATTCATTCATACATTTATTCATTCATTCAAGAAAAATTCGGTTAGGATGTTTTTTTTTTTTCCATCACACAGATCGTTGAATTCATCTGCATTATTTGCTATGATTTGAATAATATCAATGTGAGTAATTAATTCTTTATTTTAGGGACTGCTATGTAGCCATGCGTAAAGTTCAAGAAAAAGACTTTGATTAAAAACTTTTGGCTCATGTTTGAGCTTGAGGTAACATTTAAACCTGTAACACAATTATGAGACAAGTGCAATAACAATAGACTGTTTTTGCTCATCCCAAGGGCTGGGTTTGCCTGTAGGCCTATAGTATAGTTCGTGTGGCAAAAAAGCGTGCAGAATAGAATATTGTCCTGTTCCCATACCCTTGCTAGCACAGAGACAAATAAGCCCAATCGGCCTGCAGGCTGCTATAAGAAAAGATCGCACTGCCCTGTTTTTTCCCCCTCTAAATTCGTCGGTTAAGTGAACACAACTTTTCTATTCGTGTTTATTCATGCAGCTCTCAATGAGCCACAGTTCCCCCTGACCCGAATTGAACGCGCGGAGATAAGATGCGGAACAGTCAGAGCTTTGGCAAGGAGAAAAAAACACCTTAGTCCCCTTTCTACAGCACAAGCTTTCAGAAGGAAGATATTTATGCACCTCGAGAGGCTGCATTAAGGCTGTAAAGACGGTGTTTAATGAATTGCGCATGTAACAGGGTCTGTAAAAGTTATATTTTCCAAACGACAGCATTTGATTAAAAGGTCATCGATTGAAACTTTAAATTAAGGTTGTTGGATGGCCCTTTTAACTCAAAACACATGTAAAAAGATGCCGAGCTCAAAAAGTCTATATACTCTTATATAAACAAGTATATTTGTATTAAAATGTTTACATTTTTATTCAGATCGTGCACTGTACCAGGCTTGAATGTTTTGTTTTTTTATCTAGTCACATTTTCAATCTAATTTAATTAACCTGCTGGAAAGTTTTAAGTTTGTTCAGCTACTTACCATATATGTCATATCTGTTTATCAAACATTAATTACCTTCCATTTAATCCCCATTATAATGCAGCAACTGTTTTACACGGGATTTTATACGGAAAATGAGGTAAAGCATTTAAAACTGAGATTCTCTCAGCCTTGTGCTACTAGCCAGCAAATACACACAACTTTAAACTAAAAGAGAAGACACTGTTACGTCACAAGTAATCGCTTTTTTATTTTGAGGGGTAAAACCGAATAGTATTAGCAGTGGACCTTGAGTGATGTAGTTATTATTTCTTCAGCTCTAAGTATGGTCTGCTCAGTTAAGCTTCCTTAGGTTAGAAAACATGTTCAGTAGGGAATAGTTACAACGATCCATGCCAGTTGTTAATCCAGTTAATTTTTAGCGTGGGACAAATACAATTTTTTGTATTACTAAGAATATAACTATATGACATCTTGCATGTCACCAGTGAGCCACACACCTGCGAGAGACATATTTATTAAAAACCATGCCGTATGAGATCATGACTCACGACACACACACACACACACACACACACACACACACACACACACACACACACACACACACACACACACAAACAAACAAAACCATTCGAATCGTGAGATTCAAATCAACAAAGCTGCAGTCGCTTGTCATTAACTCTTTAAAACATCGTGCAATAAAAACAGCTGTAGGCTAATTCTATTAGTGCTGCATTTCTGCGATCACAACCTGCATGTAATACAGGATCAGCCGTGTAATTTTAGGAGGAACCATTAGGAACCATTCACAAGTTCGATCCAACGAGTTTCGGCATGTTCAGCTTGGAAGTATTACCAGATGTTTCATATGGGACAGTCGATTTGGTCAGATTCATATTTGAGGAAACTTTAGCTCTCTCCTCTCTCTCTCTCTCTCTCTCTCTCTCTCTCTCTCTCTCTCTCTCTCTCTCTCTCTCTCTCTCTCTCACACACACACACACACACACACACACACACACACACACACACACACACACACACACACACACACACACACACACACACAAAGGACTGAACTAGTGAGCATTGATCTCGCGCCTCCTGCACATAGCGAACTGACAGGCAGCTTAAACGGTTGCAGCACCTGTGCTTTTAACAGCCACTCACGTGATGATTTTGCTTAATCATCACTATGTATCTGATAACAAAACTAATATAATATATATTTTTTTTTAATTACGTTTGCATTCTAAGATATTTTTAAACACATTCTAAACAAGTAAATTATCTGTCATAGGCCTATGCCATATCGATTTGCAGACAACATACTAATAACAGTACTTAAATAAATAAAGGGAAATGGAAGTAAGGAAAAAGAAAGAAAGAAAAAAAAAAGAATAGAGAAAGTTGCCCAAATACATAGGCCAGGTTGAACAGATTTTATTGGACCACCACATTATGCTATAAGAAATTCTTCTTGTTACCCAGAATGTCTTATGCCTTCTCGAGACATACATTTAAGATAAAATAAAATAGAATATAAAAACGTTATTGGCAAATACAATTGAAACTGTTGGCATTACAATTCACTTAGTTCATACAGCTGATTAAACCTATTCGTCTTTACATTACAAGGAAGGCTTAACGGGCTCAACGTTTGCAGTAGTGTGGAAACTCACTCAACAACTAGGCAATAGGACGACTGGGCCTAGAAGGAGCTAGAGAGAGAGAGAGAGAGAGAGAGAGAGAGAGAGAGAGAGAGAGAGAGAGAGAGAGAGAGAGAGAGAGAGATTATCTTTGCTCTGCACTCTTGTGTAAAAACTCTGTTCAGTGGGATGAACAGTGCCCTGGCCCCTCTATTCGCGCGTCTCGGCTTGGCTCGGCCTCCTCAATTAGCACCGCTCCCGCCGGAGCCCCGCTGCGCCGCCCATACACTCCTCACCGCCTCCTACCGCGACCCAGCTCAACAATCATGAAACCATTTAGAAATTGACTCGTTCTGTAAATAATCTCAGACGCACCAACAATGGAAGCCATCCGACAGGAGTTTATTACAAAAAAGCATTTAAACATAGGTCCTGTTTTACGCGAAACCAGGGGACTCCGTTGATGGCGCAGGGAGAGTTTCATGTAACCAGAAAGTATCAGTCAGAAGCGGCTAGATTAGTCTTTCATCTGGACCCAGTGAGAAAGGTAGGTCCTCTATCTGGAGACAAGAACTGCTTATCCATAGTGTATTTAGAAAACAACAATATGATGATGATGACTGTTGTTGCTGTAGTCTAGTAGTAGTAATAGCAGCTGCTGCAGTACGTCTCTTGCGATGGTCTCACTTCAGTCGTTCAGTTGTCCGTATGAGAACATTTCACGTTATTGTGTGCACATATCGCCCTCTTGTGGGGAATGTAAGAAGACTGTGCAGGAACACTGATCATTCATTGCCCATCTCCAGTATAAAATCACACACACACACACACACACACACACACACACACACACACACACACACACACACACACACACACACACACACACACACACACACACACACACACACACAGATTTGATGTTTTAAAAATGGTAGGAAATTCATAGTTTAACTTTTAAACGGAAATCTCTTAGGCCACAGTGTTGTAACCTATAAATACAAATACAAAAACAAGACAAAAGGCCTATACAAGAATGTCTCGTTTGCTTTGGTGCAGCATATGCAGCACACAAGTGTATAAACAGTCTAAATGAATCCAGAAGATAATCTACTGAAACCAGCGTGTGTGTGTGTGTATGTGTGTGTGCGCGTGTGTGTGTGCATGTGTGTGTGTATTTGTTTTCTATTAGTATTTTTTTGTATTACTTTTCTCAAAGCCAATGCTACATTGAATATAACAACATTTAACATTTAGTAATGTAAAAAACAATTGTTATCAATTTTCATGAATCATAGGTCATTTAATTGCATGATTTATGCTGTGTTGTAAAATATTTATTCCAAATTGTAGAGGGATGCACCCTCTATCCAAAATAAATTAAATGACCTATAAGTCACTGGCTGCAGGATGTAATGTTTTAATTACTGCTATACTAATAAGGGCAGTTTCTGAACATATAGGGCTCTAAATGTCAACATACATAAAGGCCTCCAATGGCCCCCACACCCATACAAATCATTGTATTTTCTAAACAAGAATCAACATATTCTTCATTATCATGAATGACTCAACAAGCTATTGTTTCCATAGATAGCAACGAGCTAGCAAATTAAAGTGTGTTAATTAAAGCCTAAACACTTAATGTATGTTATTCACAGAGTTCACAGGCACCCACAATAGGTTAGTGACATTGACTAACACTCTCTCACTCAATCATGCTGCCTTGTTTCTAGTCTGTGGATGGCAGTGCAGTTTGCAGTTTTGAGGAAGTAAATATACATCACTCAAAAGGTGAACATATAGGCATCCTGTTTTTGTTTTTTGTCTTGTTTTAATGGTGGAGAAGGTTGAGCTGAACTCATAAAAAGCCCTTATTTGCCAATTGATACTTATACTAAAGCATGGTTTTCTAAATACCCCCTGGTGGTCATAGACCCTAATTAATAGCTTATACAGCTTAAAACCAAACTAAATCTAAGAATGTTATGTTTGGTCATAGACCCTAAGTATTAGTTTATACAGCTTAAAACAAAATAAATTTAAAAAAAAACAAACAAAAAAACAAAACAATGACCCATATTGACACTATTAAACTGTTGAACTCTATGATAGGTTTATGTGTGTGAGTGAGACAACTCTGCAACAACATGTGCAAGCTTTTTAACGTGTTCATATATCAGGGCACTCGCTCTTTTTTATATATTTAAATATTTACATCCATTTAATATTATATAAAACAAAACAGCCACAAAACATGTGCAATACCTCAATCTGGCAAAACAAATTAACTGTTTGCCTTTATTGCAGTTTCTCTTTTTTACCACTAGGTGTAACAAGAGCTCTATGGAAGCTAGTCGAGGCCGCGCTCATGCTACCACGTGATTGTATCTAGAAAAGCGAATAAATAAACGGAACACCAGTTTATTCTGTCAAATAGTTACATTTTTAAAGTCACACAATTGATTTAAATAGAGTTGTATGGTTGTGAATGAGGGTTTTATGAAGCTTGACAATTGTAAAACAGCTAATATAAAGTATTCTTTATGGTGCAGCCTTAAAGCATGTGTTTAAAACATATAATGGTTATTTTATTTGACTGCCATCATACCCTCCACAGATAACAAAACATTTTCCACCACCACGTCTTATTTCCTACACTAAATTTTGTAACCAAACAGGTGTAATGTTCTCTCAATTTTAGAAATGAATCTGAACTTGATGTCTAGCCAATATCTGTCTTTAAATACATTTTATAGCATTATATTATTTGATGATAATTAAAAGGACGTGGTTGATGAGTTGACTTGGACATGACAATAGAACCTTCTAATACCTAACTTTCTAATAGAACAGTAATAGGTCTTCACATTACCGGTATTAAGCAGGGACGTGTACATGGCCACTTATGTGGAGACTCTGGATCCAATATTGGCCAACTGTGATATGTAAATATCACATGTCCACTCATACAGGCATTTATTTTATTAACTTGGCAGTGTCCTCTGCCCTGCACTTCAGTCAACCCTAATGTTAATAAATCTGAGTTTAATCATTATGTCATCATTAAAAGATGGTAAAGATCCACATATAGAATTCCATAGTCTATTATCTTCATAGCAATGTTTGCTTCTTGAATTCATATTGAATGTCATATGTACTGCAGGAAAACTGCATATAAACAGGGTTGTCAGGGTCTGTAAGGTAAGAGAGCCATCTGCTGGCCAGCTCACGTCTATCTTTCATTACTGGCTGTAATTTATAGTTTAGAAATAATCTACTATTTATTGAACACAGTAGAAGGCAATAGGACCATTTCTTCTTTTATTTTAGTTTCCCATGAATTTGGTTTTATCTCAACTTAGCTTAAACAGCATGGTTTTGATATCAGTGAAACAAAGCTGATATGTGTACAAATATGTACAAATGAATTACACATATAGTCAAAAACTTTTTTTTTCTATAAATAAAATAAATAAATTGGTTATAACTAATCCCTAGCTCCTACACACAAAACATTCTCACACTTAATTCTAACACTTAATTATGTAGTTAGCTATTGGAAAAGCTACGGTAAATGATTGCATTTTCTGTACAGGAAGGTATGCATCAAAACTCTTTTCTGTTCTTGCACCTCCAATAAAGGTGATTGGTTGCTTTATTGGAGTTATCTTTATATTCTTAGTATTACTATATTGCAGTGATCTAGCAATGACCAAGAAGGTTGCCAAAAGACAGCAATGTAAGCGCTGTCTACCTTCATTATTTATATTCAGATCTTGGTATTATATTGGTCTTATATTTATGGATGGTATTGTCTTGCTTGTAATAATAGATATAGATATATCTCCAGCTGTGTTGCAAATATGTGTATGTGTATATACCTGTTGGCATGCTATTCGAAGTTGGATAGATGAAGTATGTCTGTATGTCTGCTCATTTCTTCAGACACATCTGCAATCAAATCAGCATGACATTCTCCTTTTAACATCCCCGTCCAGAGGCTTGATATTCATCTTGGTTAGTTGTTTTGTGTACCAGTTGCGTTGTTTTTTCAGAATTGGTACTGTTCTGTAATTGCCTGCTTTATCATTTCTTTTTTTTGTAAGGCTCCACCATTCATGGTGAAGATGAATGAATGAATTGGGATTCATAGAAGTTTATGCTTAGGTTCTTATGTGGCCTATATTTTACAATTTAAATGTTTAAACAACACCATAACTTTAATATTGCAGCAAAGAGTTTTATAGAAATATACTCTTACCAATATGCAGTCCTGTAAAATTATTTATACACTTGTATAATTAAACCCCAGCCACTTGGGCACAGTGTGTGTAAAATGGCTTTGGTGCTGACATTTTTTGCCAAGAATTCTCATGGGAACTGTATAAAGGCAGGAAGCAGTGGCATAAAAACTTATTTTTTGTTTAATGCAAGCTGTTTCAAATTCCTGTTGAAAATTTATGTAGCTGTGTGCATGTCACAGCAGAATTGTAGCACTGAACATACTGGTGGCATTGCACGGTGAGGACATATTTCTGCAGGTTTCTTCTGTATCCAAGTCAATATTTCACCTCAAATGGCTTGTTTGTCTCTGTTTACATGCCATTTGTGCTGCTCTGAATGAATGCTGCATAAAATAAACTCTACAACCCTGTCTGCCTCCTCTATGTTTACTTCAATCAAATCATTTTAGTATTCCAGTATATTACATTTAGACTTATTGGTGAGTTGATATTTACCACATTGCATACAGAAATTATGAATTACTTACTTATTTTTTTCTGTGCCTAATTATTGTGCATAGAGGCACAAATCAAATATAACACTGAAGCATTAAAAAGAGCAACTGGTTGCTCTGGCAGAAAAGAGCAACTGATTAAACCCCACGTACACTATTGATGCATCACCATCATTATCATTTCTCTTCCAATATTTGAGTGCTGAAACATGTGAGCTTAATTGGTTGAGTCATAAAGTGGCTGACTGGTTTACAGATTGACCTAAGAATTAGAGCTAATTGCTTCTGTTAGGTGAAAATAAAATAAAACTTTTATTTTATCAGACTCCCGAACAACACATTCAACACCAGTACCCTCGCTCCCTTTCACTTTCACTGATGCCTACACTGTTTGTACTTTTTGCACAATGGACAGAACACCTTACTGACTATACTCAGATATTTATCTATAAATCATTACAATTTCATCATTTCATATTTCCTTTTTATTAGTTTGTGTGTGTGTGTGGGGGGGGGGTTAAAGAGTGGTTTGCAACGTAAGAATTTCATTGTATGATCTAAACCACTGTGTTTTCACTCTGCACATGACAATAAACCTAATGAAGCTTGAATCTTGACAATAAAAATGCAGAACAGACTACAAAGCAGTTACACGAATAATATAATATGAACTACTCTTGTGGCTACTCTAACATGTTCCTTTGGGTTCTTTGTTTTTATCCATGCATGGAGGTTAATTAAATTGTGCCTAGCTTTATATGTACAGTATGTGCACTAAAATGCATGTGTGCATCTTACCCTGTACTGGCATCTTATCCAGTGTTCCCAGTATCGGCTTTGCATCCATTATGACTCTGACAAGGATAAACAGTACAATACAACTCTATACAATACGATGTACAATAATACAAACCGATACAATACAACGTATTAACTGAATAAATGTATGTACAAGCAAAACGTGAAATTAGCGACCTCTACCGGTTTAAGGTAGAACTGCATGCAAACTTCAAATATAAAAGCACCTAATAATTAACAAATAAGATGTCTCGTTACTTTAATAACTAATTTATTGTTTGTAATAAGTAAATATAACTGAATAGCTCACAACCTATAGATGAATATACGACATTTCCCAGTTCAGACAAATACAAGCATGGAGAGGAAGAGAATGATACTGAAGAATAGAGACGCTTAAAAGGAGCAGCTCTGATGGAGGTTAGTGCTAAAAAAATCTTTCAGTTAAAATTAATGCTGAATTTGATGACATGCCCATTACTTACATTGCATAAACAAAAATAAACAAAAAAGGTCTTTTGCCATAAAAATCCACTGGTGATCCATTTTGCAAAACTAAAGTGTGCTTAATATTTTCACTCTTGTAAGGAGTATTTTTAGGAAAACCAGGTGAACAAACAGGTCAATAAGCAATCTGTATGAGTCAGTTTGAATAACAGATTTAAGAGACTGATGTTGATTGACATCAGGGTATTTAGGTGAATTAATGTTATATTCTGTGTCTATCATGAAGTCATATTTGACAGTGTGAGGTACAAACTATGACGACACCAATCTAAGTATCAAAGTGACAAATTCAAAGTAAACCTTTACATCTATTGCTACTCTAAAATTTCAAAAATTTGTAGTGAAGACTTAAGCTGCCACACTAACAAACATTCAATATAGATAGATAGATAGATAGATAGATAGATAGATAGATAGATAGATAGATAGATAGATAGATAGATAGATAGATAGATAGATAGATAGATAGATTTTTTTTTTATTTTAAATACTGGTTCTACATATAGTAAATAAAATAATAGCAATGTGTGTGTGTGTGTGTGTGTGTGTGTGTGTGTGTGTGTGTGTGTGTGTGTGTGTGTGTGTGTGTGTGTGTGTGTGTGTGTGCGTGCGTGCGTGCGTGCGTGCGTGTAGATCTGTAAACATCTAAACTCACACTGAAATTGTTAAGAGTTTTAGGTTCCAACCTACCTTCCCAACTTACCTTTACCTTAATAATCCACTTGAGGGCGTGAGTCCGCCACTGACCGTGTTAATTAACTCGTGATAGAAATCAAACGGGAGCTTAAGTGCAGAAAATCGAAAGTTTAAAAAGGGCCCGAAACATAAACGTGTTATGTAGAGCACAGCATTTTATGTTTGAGTCCTGGGTTTCATAATTTTGGTGTTTATACCTTTAAATGCCATTTTCTGTTGTAGTTTTTAAAAGAATACCTCTAGTGTTGTAGTGGCAAACACAACGTTCTGCCTTGGTTCTATCAGTTACATTAAACTCCACAGGCTCTGCAGCCAGTCTGTCACCAGGGGGTGTTGATGTGTTATGTTGTTGTTATTATTATTAATATTTTCCAAACTTTTTTTTTTTGTCTTCTTTGTACTTAGGTAGTACTTACATGTACTTAGAACTCAGTTCTACTATAGTATGTATACATGAAGGCCATTAAAAATTCCTAATGAGACTGCACTTCAGAGAGTAAATAAGATGCATAAACATAGACAGTCCAGTAGAAACTGGAAAAGAAAAGATAAATAGAATAAAAATAAAGCTTAAATTCGACACACAAAAGCTACTATTTTGTTGGTAATGCAAGAGCTCACAATTTCTTCAATATTTTCATAATATATTCTCGATTATTTCGTAAGATTATTATAAGATTATTTTACAACAGATGACCATTTTGGGGATTCTGTCGATATTTACATGCCAAGATCCAAGTTTTTGCTCAAGTGTAAATTTGTCTAATTATATAATTTCACACTTTTTTGAGTGAGTTAACCCCATTAACTGCGTGATTAAAAAATGGAATAAAATAAACAGGGCTAATTACACAAGCAGACAAATATATTTGATCCCGTTGTTCTGATTTGTCTTGACTTGTTCTGATAAAGCGCTACCCAAAGTACTTATATTATAAGCAGTTGTAATGGTTTTGAGGAACAATACAGCGTCTTGAGGGAATGTAAATAACTTACATTTAAATTAACTTACTATAAATTAATTTAAAATTTTTAATTTATAGCTGGGAACAATTCATGTATCAAAGTTTTTATTTATTTATTTTTATTAGTATTCATTTATTTAAGTTACCGAAATGTTTTGCTATTGGATTATAGATAATTGTAAGACGCGCTGTTTAATGATCATTAATAATCATTAATTACTAAATGACTGATTGTTTGCATCGGACTGCAGGAAAGAAGCAGAAAAATCAGCGACAAATGAAACCAGAATACACGACACTAGTGAATAAAACTAGTGTTTTTGACGTGTGATGCAAATAAAATAAAATAAATAAATAAAAATAAACAATTACAAAAATATGACATTCATTGGATCCTGTTGTGTGGATTCCGAAAAATCTAATATTAGAAATATGAGAAATGAGAATTTGAGAAAAAGAAATATTTCCACTGATAAAAGAGATAGAGATGGTCTCATCAGCTTATTCAAAATTTCATGGCTTTAATTTTAATAATTTTAATATTTTGGAATTTGAAAGCCTATAAGTCACAGCCTATGTAACTGATGAAAATAGAAAACCTTCTCTTACTTTTTAAAGCATGAAGAAAATAATGGATGTTGTACTTAACTAATGACACAGGAATTAGCTTTTTTATTTATTATGCGACTTTGCCACATTCATGCAGGTATAGACGACTTTGGATGTACATCTAAAATAACAGTGTTTTATGGTCACATTGATAATTTGGTACATTATTGGAATAGGAGAAATATTTGGAGGAAGTTCCTATTTTTTTTTTTTTATTATTTTAATTTTTTTTTTTTTTTTTTTTTAGAAGTATAGTGCATTTGTATGCTGATGATGCTTGCATACATTAATTTTTATTCTTGCTGAGAATTTAGCTTGGTTGGATACTCCCTGCAGTGTACGCGTACATCCAGAAAGAAAAAAGTAGAAGGCCAGCGACGATGAGAGAGAATGGTTCTTTAGAATGTGAGTAGTGCAAATTGGCAGGGCTTTTTGGTTCTTTGTAGGGTTTCTGGTGTAGTTTGTGGTCGTGGCCCCGTAAATAGCATTAAATACGCGTGTTGAATTGCATTTAGGGGTGATGAGTGCCCTAGCGCCGAGTTGTTAGACTCCCTAGCGCCGAGTTGTTGCTTTTTATTTTTTATTTTTACATCTGGTGCCGCACATTTAACAGCATGTCCTCCCCTTAACTAAAGCTCCGTCTATCACCGAGACTGGGGTTAAAATGCAAAATAAATTCCTGCAACGAATAATACTTATAGCTTATAGCCAAGTAAACAAATAAAAAAGGTTATGAGTGCATGCTAAGCTAATAAAATGAAATGACTTTACAAGCAGAACCAATCGAAATGAAACAAACAAAAAATTTTATAACAAAACTGCACATTAACTATAACCTTTCATTTAAATCTTTGCATCAGGGCTGTTAGACTCCATTCTTGGAAGGCAACAGCACTGCAGTTTAGCCTTTTCATTAACTACACAATATTTATCAGCTAATTACAATGACTTTTATGGTTTGTATTTAGAGTCCTTAGACAAGCAGATATCTGTTGTTTGTATTTTCCAGGTCCGTCATGATTTTACTATATTTTACTGGATGCAGAATTAATTCAAAAAGCCATTGTTCACCCTTACATGTTTATCTGTATGTCGTTTGCAACAGGAAGAGCACAATGAGAAGTTAAAAAATAGTGTAACTAACTTTTTTAAAAAAAAAAAAACTTGCAGTTTTCACTTCATATATATATATATATATATATATATATATATATATATATATATATATATATATATATATATAAACTGGCATGTTCGCGATTTGTAGGTAATATGTGTGCGACATAAAGCAATAAAATGAGAAAAGGAGAAAAGAATCGTGAAGTTAATTCTTGTTCTGTTTAAGAGCCGTGAATTAAACCAAGACGTGTCCAAAAGACGGGTACATGTGTCAAGTTGTAATGGCCCACCGAGCAAACCTTACGCAAGTATTAATTATAAAGAATCGAATAAATTATCGAGATGTAACTTATTATGTATTACACATACTTGATTACCATACAATTATCCAGAATAAAGGAAGTTGCGGAAAAATGACCACAAACCAAATGTCTAAAAAGTCTATAATTCTTAAACATATTAAGGCTTTTTGCCTACAGCATCCAGACTCTACAGACATATACGTTTGTTCTGAAAATGATTATAATCCAAAATATTATATCGAAAATACTGTACAAATTTACTGTAAAAAAAAAGTAATAAAAAAACGGCAATAGCTCTAGTCTACACTAAATGGTAAATTCATCTTAAAAGATTTAGTGCAGTCACTGGCACTCAACCTGATCCTGCATTGCGCACTGAGCATGTCTCACTGTATACAGCTTATGTCAGTTTAAATATGCTTCATTGTTAGTGTGAATTATTTGAAAAAATATATATGAAATTATCTCACATCTGCCCTGATAAATAAATAGCTATTCTTGAGTAGCCTGTAATAGTTATTTTACGTTCATGCTAAGAGCCTATTTGGGAAACTAAGAGAAAAAAATGTAAATACCGTTTTAGCCGGCATGTAGGGAAACACTCCTAATGTACAAAATGTTATCATGCTCGTTATTGAACCTTTTAAGCCTATGGTGAATAAAGCTCAGCATATAGTTAGTTGTAACACTGAGGAAGGAGCATTGTGTGCTTATAGAACTTCCCTCACTTCCGCTAATAAACGTTTAATTATGTGTCTTAGCTGAAAACAAGGGAGGGATTTAACCAGTGTTAGCCAGTGATCAGTCGGGGTGCATAAATCTCACTGAGTGTTCAGGAAAATTTCGACTAAATGAAAGAATGTTGTTTTTGACACTCGGGTCAACTAGCATGCGTATTGCTACTGAAACCCTATAAGTATATTGCTGTAGAATCATTTCTAATTTTTCATATAGTCATTTTAGACAGGTGCAAGGTCAAGGACGAGCACACCAGCTCTGAAATATATTAGTAACTATATTATAATATTACATATATATTAGTTACTATGTTATAATATTATGTGGCTGTCTTTCTCGTTTGCTATAATCTGTATCCTGTATTCCCAAAATCATGTGAAAACAAAACCATGCAAACACATACCGTTATCAATAAATGCACATTAGCTTTTATTGTAAATGGTATATGAAACTTTGATGGGATCGGGCTTATATTTTATTACTTGATCGCAAAGATTTACATGCAGACGCTTTCCACAAAGGAAAAAAAGAAGAAGCTAAGCTTAATAATCGATGTGCTGGTAATAAAACACTTCATATGACGGCACCCCATCAAAAGGAAACTTACTATGGCGTTTGAAAAAGAAAACATGTAAACAAATGGGGTATATGACCGAGAAGTCACGGATGTGTCGAAATCTGAAGGAATAACGACGTCGAAAACAAGAATTAAGACTTTGTAGCTCCGTGGCTTTGAGAATAATGTTAGTCTACATTCTAGAAAAATACCTCATCAAGGACCCTCTTTATTGGCTTTGAGTGTAGGCCATCCAAAACATCATCCACAACTTTCTCCCACCGTCAATACCTTCCCTGTCAGTATTTTTGCTCCACAAGTCTGCAGTCGACAAGCGTCCTGCTCTTAGCTTTTTTGTATTTTAAGAGCCCAGATCGACCAGGTTGGAGGCCATAGGGTTCAGTATGGTGTCGTGCAGGCCATGGTGGTGGTGTTGGTGGTGCAGCGAGTCCGCGCTTGGTACAGTTATAGCGCCTGGTACTGGTACTGCGCTGGGCGCCGGCGGAGCTCCCAGACCGTGAAGAGGCTGGAGGCCGGAGGCGGAAGTGAGCAGTAGCGCTGGGCTCGACGACGTGTGATCTGGAGTTCCGATCGGGGTTTTGTCTTCGTCTGAGCTGCCCATCATCGTCTTGTTTCCGTTCATGGACGACGTAAGTGTGTTGTGGCTGTTCGTGTTGGAGTTCTCGTTGTTTTCCCTGTACAAACAGGGGGGGAAAAACAGGGGAGAGGCTTTAGCAGAAACACCAACGTTTAAATGTGTGCACGTTTAGAGCCAGGAAACTTTTCAGAAAATGTCTGGACATAAATAAACTAAAATTGATAATTTATTAACATAGAACTAAAAGCAGCACCTAGAAAATATATACGGGATTTATTCATAATATGGTACCCTATTGTTGAGTCATATATAATGCTGAAGAAAAAAACATAACAAACCAGCAGCTGAGTTGCCAGTTTAGCCTTGAGTGGTATTTAAATATAATGTTTTCTGCTTTTATTTAATTTCAGTGATTAGGTCTGATTGAATTATTATAATCTTACATACTGCATTGTTAGCTATTACAAATGTAAATACGTGACTGCTAATCATGACATAAAGTGAAAGATGAGGCCTACACATATCCCATCAAAGACATTCGTCAGTTATACAATTCAAACACACTTTTATCATGTACTATCAATTTGTGTATAAGTAAACGATGCCAATAAATACATCTAACTTATAATGACTAGATTTATTATGTGCGATTGTATCTCTCGGGTGGCTGAAATAAAGGGTGATGAATGAGCATGCAGGCTTCGGCAAAACCCTCCTAAATGTTTCAGCTTAAAGCTAATTACAATACTACAACTTTCTTATATTAATATGATTTATGGTTGTCAATGTGTGCACACTCAATCATCTGAGATTATTGTAATTATTATTATTGTTATTATTATTATTATTATTATTATTAGTAGTAGTAGTAGTAGTAGTAGTAGTAGTAGTAGTAGTAGAGAAAGTAGTAGTAGTAAAAGACCACAATAATAATAATTAACAATAACAAAAAATTAATAATAATAATAATAATAATAATAATAATAATAATAATAATGAGCACAACTGAAATAGCAGAGGTTTATCAAATACAGCACAGTCTTTTTGACAACCCAACTCCTACCCCTTTATTAAATTCATATAACTGGTTAAGTAATATTATAAGAAAATAATTCCCCGCCTACTTATTAAAAAAACAGCTCGAAGAATAAATGTATTCAATTTATTTAACAAATCGTGTTCTGGTTCAGTCTAGTGAATACCAAAACAGTCAGTACTTTTGGGGGATATTTGCTCAGAGTTCTACTCGGTTGCATCGCTTTGTGGTCTTGAACAAGCTTTTTAGCGGTAACATTATCCACTCTGTCATTAAAATGAATAACTATGTACTTTCTTTACCTTTCTTTGGCCTCCGCCGCGCGGTCGCGTTGCCTCCTGTTTTTGAACCAGTTGCTGACCTGAGTGGTGGTCAGGCCGGTTGCTTCTGCCAGCTCGCGCTTTTCCCGTGGTGAAGGGTACGGGTTATGAGTGTACCATTCCCTTAGCACGCTGCGACTCTTCTCCTTAAAGCAGTAGCTTGTCTCCTCGCCATCCCAGATGGACCGGGGAAGCGGGAACTTCCTACGCACTCGGTACTTGCCCACGGCTCCAAGCGGCCGTCCACGCAGCTTCTCCGCCTCGATGTAGTGCGCCTTGAGCCAGAGCTGTTGTAGTTTCGGGTGATTGTGCGGCGAGAACTGGTGGCTCTCAAGGATTTTATAGAGCTCTCTGAAGTTTCCCCGATGGAAGGCGACTACGGCCTTGGCCTTGAGCACGCTCTCGTTCTTGTGGAGGTGTTCGCAAGCCGGCAGGGACCACAGAAAGCGGCCAAGGCGCTCGATGTTGCCGCCCTGCTGCAGGACCTCGCACACGCACGCCACTTGCTCTTGCGTAAAGCCGAAAGTCGGAAGCATAGACATGGTTCGTTGCTGACAAATGTTTCGTCAACGTTATCGATAAGGACAACGATTCTCAAGCAAAAGGCGGTGGAAGTCCATGAACGATACAATTTCAAAACGTCTTCGAATATCAATAAAATCCTTCTCCGAATGGAGTGGGCCCGATACTTCAGATCCACTCAGACGAGAGTAACAAACCGTATATCCATCTAAAAACCACGAGACAAACTTTTCCCTCCCGAGTGAGTAGCTCGCCGTCTTTTCTGTGCCGTTTCAGCATAGCGTTCTCCCGACTACTAAGCTCGCTCGCTCGTTTTAATAATATTATTCTAAGCTGGCAAGAAAACCGATTGTGTGAACTCTGATTGGTTGGTTATCCGACCCAGGGACGGCGAGGATAAGACAATAGTTTTAGTCAAATTATTCGCCATGGCTACGCTGTCATTCAAAGTAACCCGATATGCTTTGAGGTGGCTCCCTGGACTGCCTGACTGATTATTCCCTTCATTTAAAACCCGCCCACCGATAGAAATAATAGCCTTGATTTTTTCTGTATATTAGATTTTTTTCAAGTCCAGGGTTTGACGGACAGTTGTAGTAACCAAAGAGCGCTCGACACAGAAGGGTCACGCCCACAGCAGAAAAAAAGAAGACGTAGAGAAAGTTCTGCACTCACAGAATTCACAGACTAATGCAAACCCAAACTTTGTTTTTTAAACCCACTTGCGTCTTACATAAAACCTACATAAATGTATAGGCATATTTACACATTGTGCTTGCATAAATTAAGCTAAGTTTATATATAAAATCCTAACTGCTAATATAACTTTTACAGCAGTCCTTTGGGTACAGTACATGCATACAGATCAACTTTTCCTTCAGCACTCGAAATGACCACAGTTTATGCACAGAAAATTAACCAAAATATTTTTCATGTTATTGATATGAAATAACAGTGTCTATGTGAATAATGAGCAGTCTCTGTAAAATAGTAGGCCTATAAGCAAAAATGGTGTGTAAAGCTGAGCCCAGGCTTTAGAGCGCAGGTACTGGGCATGAAGCGCACGTGCGGAAACCGCTCGCAGCTCAGAGGGCGCTTTAAAGATAGAATTAAATATCTATGCGTTTTACAGAGGACAGAGGTTCCGTTAGGCAGCATGCGGACAAAGTGGACAGGGAACTCTATGACGAACGCCTTCTACCGGTAAGTCAAGTATGCAGGCTATTACTTAAATGGCCATTTATCTTTGAAATTTTATGAGAACTGACATTTTTATCGGATGAAACCGGTGATAAGAAAACAGCAAATAACACTGTCGGAATCCGTATTTCAAAAAGTAAAACCGAACTTAAAGAGCTTAAAATGACCTTGCACGTGCTAATTAACATTTGCTTTTAATTTATCTCGGGATATTGTGTTGTGCCGGAAGAATATCTATTTTTCAATAATGCGCAATTGTGAACGGTTCCCTAAGCTTCTCACACCAGCCGGTGGATCTGTATCACTCCCTCGCTCCCGCACACGGCAGAGAAAAGTGCTTCGACAGTGATGCTCTCTGATGTCGAATTAACGATGCAACTTTGAGACCACAAGAAAGTTGGGCGCAGTCACATGTCATATGAAATTATAAAATCGCTGACGCCTGCAGGGGAAATGTCAGGTCGATGAGTGAAGGATCAAAAAGTTGTGCCAATCTTGTTTGATTTTTCTACGTACTGTGGAGCCATGCAAGCGTGTGATGTGGGCGCGAGGAGAGACAACCAGCACCATCTAACATTTCATCAGTACACTCATTTACTGAAAACAAGGCGCATGTCTGTAAAACCTACAAAATGCAACATAAAAGGTAAAAATGATTACAGTCTTTAAAATACCTATACACAACGTGTTATGTCTATTAAATTTATTTTATTAACACTATCACTATCTCTCTCTCTCTCTCTCTCTCTCTCTCTCTCTCTCTCTCTCTCTCTCACACACACACACACACACACACACACACACACACACACACACACACACACACACACACACACACACACACACGGTCTTTTTAACTGTTATTAATATACATTCAATTATGACCTGCTACCTTAATGTAGGCCAATAACCTGTAACCAAGCAAATAATAATAATAATAATAATAATAATAATAATAATAATAATAATAATAATAATACATTATTATTATTATTATTATTATTATTATTATTATTATTATTATTATTATTATTATTATTATTATTATTATGTGCATTGCCTATGCATAAGTATGTATATGCTCTTTAAGTTCTACTGCTACGCATTAAGATTAAGACAGCGTCTAATATTATAAACTCTTTAAATAGATCTAAGCAAGACAAACACTTTTTCATGAGCTAATTCGTGAGAAATCTAAACGAAATTTCGAAATTCCATGTAATAAACCTATTATTTTGACATTTGGGGTGATAATGTAAGAGTTTTTCCCCCCAGTAGCCTATACAAACTACGGTGTTGTAAACAAAACCTTAAAGGACAGATGTGAAAGTATACCAAAGATTTATTTTCATGAAATATCAAATATTAATTCTATATTTTTTTATTAACCGTGTTCCGATAAATCAACAGGTGGATAATCAGTAAAATATTAAAAGAATCCTTGTCCACGTGCTTCTTTACGTTTGAGGGTCTTAAGTAACACGTTGTCCTTCAGGAAGTCTAACCTACATCAGCTGGAATTAATGACCATATCTTCACTGCAAACAGAGGTACAGATTTCTGTTGACCTATCGATTAAGGTCCAAAGCAAACAGAGTGCACTTTCAATCGTGCCTAATTGAGACAGACGGATTTTGAATGGACCTATAATAGAGGAGTTTGATTGGGAAGTATCAACCCTTTACTCTAACTCGGACTGCGTGGCAGTGACATGGCCAATCAGGACTACTCGTCTCGTCTTGGCAGTGTTTGTAAACAGCTTGTTTCCACGGATCGTTGTGATCAGAGCGTCCCGAGAGCTGCACGCCGCTGATTATTACAGCGTTGATGAATGGGGATCGCGTTTCGACTAATAGCCGCCCCCCTGTTTTCACAACCTCCCGGCACTAACCCTCGCGCACACACGAAGACCTCTGCTAATTGGACTGATTAGGGCAAGATGGGATTTTAAAAAAATCTTTGTCAGAGAGCGCAAGCAAGCAGCCCGAACAGGATGCTGTTTTGCTTCGCTTGACAGCGAGGAAGCGGCTTGATGAGTTACATTCCTGCAGCAATGTCATGCTCCGCGGTGAGAACATGAATTAATCCCAGACGGTTGATGTCAGTATGAATTTTAGTGGAAAACGAACGCAACACATCACTGCTGTAATCAATATAGATATGCGCATTAGGAGAGGATGATTGTAGGGGATCATAAGTTCAAAACAGGAAAAAAAGCTCAGTAAAAACCGACCGGACACAGATTCAGTATAAATCTCAATCAGTATGTAGGAAAAGATCTCTTTGATCATTCCTGACAGATGGTTGATAAACATGCGTTTTAAGCCTGCACTGTGACCCGGTGCAGGTGCCCTGTTTTGGATCAGATAGTGTTTTTTTTTCCTAACAGGTTCCTAGCTCAAATAATTGATTCACTCGTCTGCTCAGCTATGAACCATTGCACCATACGTGTTGTTTCTGCAGATTAATGGAATTTATCGTGCCCTTGAACTACTGGTTACGTGGGACATGAGCACTTGATGTATGTTTGACCTGCGTCGTCCCAAGAGGCGCCGGCTGCGCGTGATATCTGCCGGTCTGTTTAGTGTCTGCGCGACGCAGGCGTAAAGCGGCACTACACCAATCTGTACACGGCAACAGAGCAGAAAGAAACAGAGCGCACGGTGACTGAAATGGCTGAGATTTCCTGCCCAAACGGCTTAGTTTATAGTTCGACTCCGACGTCTGAAGGCCACTGACGCAGTTTCCTCCGCACACTTTTCTGCAATAGCTTAGGCGCGCTTCAGTTCCACCGCAGACCACGGATACACGTTTATTTATAAAATCAGGGTGTTGGTGTGATATTTAAAATGAGTCAGAATGATAGGCAATTCATTACGATAACAAACTAAAGTAGCTTAGTTTTAAAATAAAGTTAAATACGCACAGATTTAAGTTTTAGATTTAAGCACAGATTTAAGATAAACATTTCTGCCACTGCTATAACTAATAAATCACAGTTCCCCAAAACAGTTCCTCATAACACCATGTACAATAAAGGTTCAGGTAAAACATAATATTTGTAGGATACGTATTGATTAATTTCTATATTAACATAAATGTTTTAAAGCTAAATATGTTGAAAGATGTTCTTTATTATATCATATGGTTTAGTTTGTTACAATATTAAATGTTACATGTATTACATGTATATAGGAAGTGCCTTTTGAATAAATAAACCAATAAATTAATTAATTAATTAACAACAAAAAAAACTTTTTTTACATTGACCTTCTACAAATGTACCATGGAGCTTGATGCATAAGAAATATTAATAAACATGATTTAATTTGAACTCTGTGGAACACAGATTCAGAGGGTAAGACGTTATCAAGTAATGTGAGTCAGGATTATTGCATTGTGAATAGAATCCACTTCCTTATTAGCTGTATTTCAGTTATTCTCTAATCTCAAACTACATGTACATTTTCACGACTTTATTTTATCTTAAATGTTTACAGCTAGCATTTAAGATTTATCACTAATGTTGTATGATGTATTTGACCATAAATCTTAAGTTTTCAACAGTATGTTATCTTTGTGCTGGATGAAATTTAGCAGTTTGTGATGTCACTTGAAACAGGAAGTTCATGTGTTGTCACAAGCCATAAAGCCCGTCACAGAAACAGTGAGTCGATGAGAAGTATACAGAACAAACAACAGCACACTGTGGACTTCTTTGGCATTGTCTAATAGCTTTTAGTATGTATGAATATGAGTATGAATTGAGTATGCTGGCTCATAGAAACCCTTTATACTCCATGCATGTTTTGAGATAATACTGTTACAATTATTAAATGTAATAAACTATTTGGGTGGAAAAGAAAAAATCTTTCTATTTTAAATTATGTCAAAATATCCTTCTATAGAATGTCTGTATTTAAAATGCTAGAGATTTAAGCACTTATGTACATCGCTCTGGAAAAGGGCGTCTGCCAAATGCTGTAAATGTAAATGTAAATGCTAAGATTGACTTGTAATCTGCTGCATTAATAAAGCCATTTTGCTCAGTTTGATAGAACCCTGCTTATAATAACATGATCATTTATATTAGGCATGAATCACATTACTGTAATATAGAACTGTTTCATGGTGATATAAAAACCACATAAAGCAAAGATCTATGAAAGCATTTGTCATTTTGGGAACATGTTTTTTTTTATAGATAATTTTATAGAATTTTATAGCTAATTTTTTTTTATAGATAATTCTTTTTAAATTTAGTCATGTCCAAGCATATAAATTATAAACATTTTTTATAAACATTAAATAAAGTATTAGTACATAAGTAACTTACTTACTAAAACATTAATAATCCATTTTTATTTTCGTCTCTGTTTTAAATCAGTTCTGAAGATAGTATTTAACAAAATCCTCATAAAATGAATAGGAAGTCATTAAAAATTCTATTCTATATAAATGGCTAATCTATACTAATAATGTTAAAACATTAAAATGATTAAATAATCACTTCAATAATTATTATTTTTTTCTTTATTTAAGACATTCCTAGTGTTAGGGTCACTTTTTGGCACTAAAAGTGTCAGTTCACACTTTGACTAAGAGTGAAGGGACTAGAGACCATTTCTCCATTTATTCCAAAACATAACAGATTTATATGAGCAGAAACACATGTTCACATTACTTACCTCCAAAGTTTGTTCTTGTTTCACACGTCTCTTGTTCAGCACTAGTTTCCATCAACACTAAAGTGGCAGTAAGTAAGACAGGTTTGATGGTTGGTTTGCCACACAGGAGACAAAACAGAATGGTGAAGCAGCTGGTTAGAATATTTCAGGCATGTAGGCTTTAAAGCATATATTAATGTATCACCATTTTGGTGCCCTGTTATTTTAGTTATTGTTATTATAATTTTTTTAGCTGTAGCTTAGGTCTTCTGTGACCTAGTTATCTTTGACTGTGTAATTTTATTCAATTTCTTTTCAGAACCGTCTGTTTGTTCATTATGTCCCAATTGAATCGCACATAATATTCTGTCATTGATATAGTTAAATATAGTTCAATATACAATAGCTTGAAATTAATGGACTCGTTTGTCAACATCATTTATGTACAAGTAGCCAATCTGCAAATATTTAATGATAAACATTTTTCTGTATGTGTTGAAAACGTGTTTGAGAAACAAGACAATGGTATGTGTATATGGAGCTCATGTGCTACAATGAGTGCACTGAGAGTCTAAGAGGACATGAATCTTCAACGAAAGAGAGAGAGCAGGATTATTGTGGATTGCTTTCAAATTGCATTTATACCCCAGGCTCAGGCCACCCACACTATTCTAGCCTAAATTCATGTCATAATTAATATATCTGTTCTGATATAAATAAATCATCCTGAGTAAAATAAAACGGTTTATTACTGGGTGGCCAAACAATGCATAAAATTGGTTCACTGTCTTTTGGAGGAATTTGAAGAAGTGATTTTATGGACATTTTTGTGTATTGAGTTGAGTATTCTGTTGAGTATTATAATTCATATCTGGCTATCGCATGCATTACTTACATAGGCAAGCAATTACATTATCATGATTATAGTGTGCATAACAAATAAACCTTCTGCAATTGATTGCTAATTGTCAGAAAATTTTAATGATATTTTATATTTAGTTTAAATTCATTCATATTGTGACACTTGAACAGAACAATACAGACTTACATGCAAACTCAACTAACATTGCAAACATTATAATATTTAGGACCAGTTGACTGCTATTTAGTTTATTTGTGTGAAATATTCATTTCTTTTTCATTTCTGCAGTTGTTAAAATGTACTACAGGCCAGTATAATTGTTAGCAATGGTTTCATAGTAGAATGGTCTTGCAGAGTCATATTAGCTGATTAAGTCCCTGTCACATGGAAAACAAAGAACCTCTTTAATGTATTGTGTGCTCTGAGATTTGTGTTATAGTAAAATATCTAGGGTAGACAGATCTCTACTGGTAGACAGATCTCTACTAGAAAAACTACATCTGGTGTGGTGTACAAGCATGTATCTGTGTGTGTGTGTGGGGGGGGGGCAGCAGGAGCAGTAGTGAGGACAGTGGAGCTTGCCTTAGCACTCAGGCATTAAAGAGGACTTTACACCAGTAAGTCAGAGCAGATAAAAGGCCAGGAGGCTCCAAGAGGGCGCCCCAATCTAAATTTGTGCCTCAGCACGTGCTGCAGCTGGCCAGTCAGACACTAAGCAGCAGCATGGGGTTAAACATTATCCATAATCAGCACTGTAGTTGAAATGAGGGCTTAACCTTACATTACTAAAGTACACACGATGACAACTTAGCCTGCAAATTCTTCTGGAATTAATTAAAAGAGGCTTCAACCTATATTATATATTAAGAAAATAGCTAAAACAAATGACAAGTAGCAGCAACTGTTACTTTTTTTTGTGTGTAATGGAACATTCCACATCTGTTTAACTGAACTAGTCTGTCAGGGCACAGTGGACCTGTTTGATGAAGTAGATTGTGTTACTAGCAATAAAAGCACTGTAAATAGTGAGCAATCTCTAAACTCCCATAGAAAAAGTAGTACTGCCTTTTAAATAATCAGGAGACCTGATGGTGAATTATTTATGGCTCCAATGACCGAATATCAATGAGAAACATCTATGGGTATAGAGACAGTGTTTGGATATTTATTATTGTATAGAGTACTTTTGGGCTTCCTGCAGTTCAGCACATGAGGTTCACCTGAGGGAGCACAGAACGGGGGTCAAGCCTGGGTCTGCCGGCCAGCTACAGCCCATGCTGAGAAGGGACAAGCTTCCACAGCCATATTTACATCAACTACAGTAATAAAATATCAATAAAAGCCAAGAGTCAGGCACCTTATGGTAACTCAGCCCAGACAAGTGGCTGTGCAGCTGTTCCAAGTCTGCTGACAGATCTGAGGAAGAAAAGGTTGTCTTTGCAAACAAACAGAGCACACTGGCCTAGTCTTGGCTCTAACTGAACCATATTAGTTTTAAACTGACTGGCACCATTTGTTACAATTATTATTAGTGCTCATATTAAGCAACAACATTTTCAAGTTTTAAAATGTCAGATAAGGAATGTATAAGAAACAAAACACAACCAAATGGATATCATTATTTCAAGGTATGCTTGTTACCATTTTCATGAGGGGAAGTCAAATGAAGGGCTTAACAAATAAATGGCTACAAAATAGTCAAACAAATGGGTCCGCAACTAGAAACTAGGCACACTAATGGCCAGTAAACACAGGATGTTCCTCACCCTTCTCTGCAGTTAAACACAAGGGCAAAATTAGTGAGGGCTAAATTCCAGTGGAACAACCGTTAATGAGAGCTTACTTATGTATCAGTGGAAGGTCAGTGAGGTCCTGCCTAAGATAGGATGTGTGATTACGTCCTAACATGCCTTTTTATTAACCAGTCATTCTTGAGAAACTAAAACCATGCGGCAGAGCACAGGCAGCACATAAAAACACATCAAGTACTAGAAGTGCTACTTTGATGTTTCATGACTGACCCCTCCGTTGCAGGCTGCCAGCACTTCATATTGTTCCTCCTCTCCAATTCCAGCCTAAAATCTGCCCCCGCGTTGAGCATGAACGATGAATCCAAATGCACACATTGAATTCATATGCATTTTTCCACCAGTGGTTCCATTTTTCTATTAGTCTAACAGGAACATAAGAAGGTAGCACAAGCATTCTGACTTAAATGTACCTGCAAGTCTATTAACATGGAAGAAGTGGAAAGTGTTTGTAAGTGGAAGCATAAATGTCCTTCATGTCAGCAGAAATTCTACAATTACAGTAAGGGTTAGTGTGAAAGATTGACAAGCTGCATAATAGAAGGCCTTGGGACTTTTTAAGCAGATCTCCCCATATAGCATTACCATCAATAAATTCAAACCCTGCGATAGTGCTGACATAAATTAGGGGCCCCCTTCTCCTCTAACTGTTCCTCCAAAGGTGTCATTGTGCTGAGCCACATTTACCAGCCTCTCCACAGTACATAAGTACCACAATTAGATGTCTCTTTCTCCAGGAATGCTTGCTCTCCTTGGGTCGCTGATATCAAAAGGCTCTTAAACCTCATATTCCTCAGTAGAGCAGAAACGCTAGCACAAAAGTGGAGCTTGGCAGAATTGTTAATTCTGTGAACACTTGGAGAAGTTAGGATTTTACTATACCTGCGGACATTTGTGCCATCTTCTCAGCCATTTCCACACTGGTTCTGTTTTTCCGGCTCATAAATGCACAGATGACAGAGTCAGTAAGGATTTCAAAGCTGAATTATTATTTTTTTCATACATCTTTTTACGATTTTAAGATGTAACTTGAACAGATTGCACTGACTGCATTTTCAAATGGTTCAAACTGCTTCCTTGCATATTTCATGAGGAGTAAAATTAGCTCTTAAAGTCTTTCTTGTGTATCTCAGCATATTTCCACTCTTTTAGTCCCATCTAGCCTGGCTTATAATTGAATCATTTTCAGCCTCATTGAGCAGGAAAAGAACACTTCAATAAGGAAAGTGATAATGGACAGATCTAAAAGCAGGGTCAATGCTAATTTGATGTGACAAGGGCCTTAGACATCTTTCACCCTTTAGATTTGCATTCTCTTTTTGCTGCATTTATGGCCTAATTTATTTAATTTGTTGACTGTTCATAATTTTAAATGCAAACCAAAGCAAACCAAAATAATGGAGCATCACAGACTAAGACTTAAACCTCCATGAGCACCCTGGCTAACTCTGTATGTATCAGGACTCTGGAAAATGAGGATGACTACAATCGAGTAGGAATAAGACAGCATCACAGACACAGACAGGCAGACAAAAGAGTGACAGAAAATGCCACACCAACCAAAGCGGGCTTGCACACTGACTGAGCAAGAGAAAGATGACTCTATTTAAGCATCATTATCAACATTTATGTATTTTTGCTTAAAATTATACAGATCAGTGCTTCTTAAATGGTGAGAGTAGCTGGAGTTTCATTTGTAGGAGAAGGAGGTTTTAGGTTGATTTATACTTGCTTCACAACACAATTAACAGCCACTTGTTAAAACGTGGGATATAAGGAAGACAAAATGAAGAGGAACAGTTTCCATGCAATGGGAAATCCATGCATATTATTAATAGTATATTATAAGCCCATATTTCAGTTTTATATATACTATAGAAAATACGTTTTTGTATTACCTCGGATAATCAGATCTGTTTACCTTTTACACCTTCAAGCAGACAAAACAAAATGAGAAACAGTAGGTGTCTGATCTCGGTCCTGGCCTGTAGGAGCATCAGACTGACACAAATCCGAAGAGCTCAGAGATGTTGTGACATCCATGAGATTGATGGGTAAAATGAAACCATCCTGTAATAAAAAGAAAACTCTGAGAACAAAAAGCAGGATTTTAAAATTTCCCGTCAATGCAGAAACATTGATCCCTCTGGACGTCAACCAAACTACGAGCATAAAGCACAAAAAAAGACAATGTCATGAAGGAATTAAGCCGTGAAAGGTTCTACGTGAATGCCTGCTTTATGGGAGCTGGTCATCTGGAGAACGGACAGGACTCTACAGGATTATGAAGCAGAGCAAGTATACTTTTCAGGACTGTAAAATTCAGCTCTGGAATCAATCTGGGATGATTGTGAGTCACCCCATGCTATTTTACTGTCTCCCTTTTCTGTTGTTTTATCAGTGCAGGAATGATACATTTTTGTGCTGTACCTGCTCACAAGCACTTTAGCAGAAACACTGTAATATTATATCTGTAATAAACCGTAGACAGAGTGAAACTAGGGGTACATCCTCGAGCCCTCATCCCAGCCTGAAAGACTCTTGATTATGTTTCTAACAGGGGTGCTCATAGCATAGTATTTACTTATCAACACATCTAAATTGACATATCCAGAACTCAACATAAATTGACATGCCATAGTTAATGAATAATGTTGTGATGTAGATTATTAAACAAGTACAATAGAAATGATGTGAAGCCAAAATTTAAATACCACAGAAACTGATTGCTGAAGCAGACTTTTCTCATGGCTGTAGGGATTTTTTAAAAATTCTCTCTTAATATGTTTCTCTTCCTACTTCTCTCATAGGTACACACACACAACACACACAGATGTCTCATTGTTCCTCCGAGGCACGCTTGGTGTGCTTAATTAAAGTCAAACTGTGGGAATGTCCCTACAGTGCTCACTGCAGTGTGGCTCAGTTCAGCATGAGGCTCTGAGATCCCGCTTCTCTGTCTACCTCCTCCAGCGTCTGGACTCTGTCTTTTATCAACTTGTTCAGGAAATCGAAGCTGCCCCTTCAGCACTTATTCTTCTATAGCATGCTTCCTGCCTGTGCACAGATGCAGCATGTTCATAAATATACACAGCTTTTTTTCACTTTCAGATCTTTGAGACTCTTGGCATTTCTAGTAATATAAATTGTGATTTGCAAGACTTTCTATGCAAATTAATTCACATTATTTCTAATAAAACAGTTGCATCAATTGCATGATCTGAGATGCAAGAAAGAAATAATCAAAAGAGATATGTTGGTCAATTTATCTTTACATTTATATACATTTTATGTACTATAATGGTCTACATTTTACCTTCAACATCAGGCTCAAACAAAACCATGTCTAGGGTAAAGGTTATCTTATGAGCTTATGTTTAGCTTGAGTGATGGGCAAAGTCGGTGAACTGCTGCTTTCATAAAGGGATGAGAACAGGATCGTTTTAGTTAATGTATATAATAAAGGTAGACCATGTGCTGCTTATTAACCTGCATTGGGCTGTGTCAGCATATAACCTATGCTGTTTTCCACCCAGGCATACTTTAAGATGTAAAAGGCATGTTTAAAAATTTGGAATTTAGATTTTATATTATTATTAGGAAGTTGATGTGAACTTGATGTTTACTACAATAAATATGCACACAGAAAAAGGTGGGTGTGTTTGCTATGGAAGCAATTTTTGCTATGGTTTCGATCCACTTGTAACCTTAGTTGTGAAGGGGTGAAGTGCAAATCTACACAATGTTATTCTCATCACTTTTATCCTATGATAAAATGTTTTGAAAATGATGGTATGAATTTCTGTCCATATGGTACAACGTTTGAATATGATGCATCCAAAATGAAGACCTGTCGATTTGGAGCTGATGTTAGACTTGATTATATAGTGTTCACCCTTTCAGGACAGCTTCAGACACTGGTAGAACTTATGTCAATCTTAATCTTGGTTTTAGCTTTAATTTGTCAACAGTGCATCTTGTGTGCATCAGTTTCTTCATTCAGCAGTAGTCCATTTGTCATAACTGTGTAGAATACTCTTTATCTGAACTCTGGCTCTGCTTAACAATGTGACCTGTTAGCCAGCAGCTGTTTAGTGCACCATGGCTGCTGCTACTGCAACACTTATTAGACTGGACATTAACAAGACCAAGTACCAGGCAAATGCCATGTAACATGGACAAGCAAGGTGTCAAAATCATTAACTTTAACGAGGAGTGGCAATAATAATCTCATTGGACCACTACTTCATAGGTGCTGCTCTCCTCTGTCTACACACAGGACTGCAGGGAGAGAAGTAAAACTCTCAAAAACCATGAAGATAAAACAGCTTGGACTCATTTCATATTAGTATTAGTTTAAGCTCCATTACCAGGACCTGCTGTGTTGAGCAAGGAATCTTTAACTCCTCAATCCGACGACCATTGGAATTTTAATTGTCTGAGACAAAAGAGGTTTTAATTTTTCCGCAGCCCATCTATCTTTCTACCTCGCCTTTCCCTTGCGTGCCCCTTCCCCTCACTTCCACGGAACAATAAAATCGTCTAGGTTTAAGTTATGGTGAGTGTTTGAAGTGCTGGAGTCGCTGTAAATTTGGCAGGCACCTTTGGGAACTGCTCACAGTGGAGGCTGCTACACCACTATTTCATAGCCAATGTGATTTGTGACTCTCTGCGTCCCTCTCACTACGTCCCCATAAATCAAAACTCACTGTGCTGTCATTAGGGGCCGGGGGGCCCTGCCAAGAGTGCCCAAGGGCCACTTCTCACGGACTAACGCTTCCAGCCGTTTCACTGGTCGTCACATTTCACTGGCCTGAACCCACCCAAATGGACTGACCTCAGCTATCATACACAGGTTTCAACTCTCTTTTCCCCCAAGCACAGTGCTGGCTTTCCCCATACTACCTTTGCCCACAGACTCATCCAGGCTCAATTTTCCTCAGCCTTCTCTGGTCAGAACTCATTCTACACACTCATAAAAAGTGTATCTGTATTAAGTTATAAAAGGCTTTTGCAGCAAATGCACCATTTCAAAGGTCTGAAAGAAAAGAAAATGTCAGTGGGAAAATAAAACCGATTTATGGGTTCCAGCATGAAAAAGTGCAGCAACAAGTATCTGATAAAATAAAAAAAATGCTGTGAGGAAAGCAAAAGAGGATGAGAGAAGGGAAAGTGCTGAGGAGGTCCATGCATAATCTTTATCCTTCTTTCAGCAGGCTTGAGGCTTCTTGCTGTAGACACCTGTGCACGTCTTATGTTTCAGTGCGTGTCTGAAAAACAAGCACTTGGCTCCGATCTCTTAATCCGCGTGGCTCCATGAAACATGGTCACATGATACGGGTAGTCCAATGATGATGGTGGGCCTCGGTGGTGGGTGTGTGTGGGGAGGGGAATGCAGGCTTAATCTTTTCTAATTCAAATCAAGGAGGTCCCCAATGGAGCACGGGGATGATACCCTATCCGCTGCAATCAGGCCGACCTCCACTTCGGCCGCGCTCTAAATGATTAATGGAGCTGCCTTCCCACCTGTTACCATGGCAACGGGTAACCTGATAGCCCACAGGAATTTGTCTGCCCTCCCAAGTGTGCGCCAAGGGAGAAGGACGAGAGGGAGGGAGAAAGAATGAGAAAGAGCGAAAGCAAGAAAGAGGAGCAAGGGAAGAGGGAGGAAGTGTAGGGTATACTCTCTATGAAATAGCTGAAGAGTGAGATGAGTTAGACTAAGCTCCATATTTCAACACAACAGATTTTTAAACAGCAGGAATGTGAGAAATGTCGGCAGGAAAGACTGGGCAGGTGTATATAGGAATATTACTGATGGGTAGAATTAGGTAAAATTAGCACCTATAACTAGACCCCTCAACACCCCACAACAACAAAAAAAAATAATAAGATGACATATCTCTTTACTGTATTCTGTTCTGAAAAGTTGTTTATTGACTTTCTAAAGCACCTTGCTAAAATTACTACCCCTCTTTATTTTTGTTTGGGTATGCTCACATCCCCAGCTGACAAAGTGGTAGCAGACTAATCTTGTTGGATCTTTCTGGTTTCAAATAGCAGACAAGCATTCTGACACAAAGATGTTGATGAGGGAATCCATGTTAATGAGGTGCGACCTCTTATGCTTAAGTATCTCAGGCTGGTTAAGAGGCTACATGGGGAATAGATATTGATAGATACTCAGAAGCTTCATTGATCTTGCCATCATGTTCACTTGGAGAGACCTTGTAAAAGTGTATGTGCTACCTTTAAGTCCACGGTGAGGATTCAGTGTTATAAAAGATGTGTGCCTTGTATTACCCATAATCTGGGCTTCAAAAGAGCTGCTTTTCATTTAACCTTATTACTGCTTCTTCTGCCAAGATAATTTGTTGGTAATATGAGAAGTAAGCACACAAAGCCTAGCTAATGCAGATGGTGGTGAAATGCAACATTGGGCAATTATTTACCTAGGGAAAGGATCATGTAGGACTTAACAATTTCCAAAAGAGTATTTGTCTTCTGTTTTAAACATCTATTTTTCTCTTTAGATTATTATCTTTTTTAAAACCACATCATTCAGTCTTTCAGGGCTGTCAGGGTTGCCAACTGTCACGTTTTTATGGTTTGGGGCCCTGCCTCATTCTTTCATGCCAAATAATGAACACTCCAATAAAAAGCTTTTGATGATACAAATTATCTGAGGTTATAAGAACAAAGTACCTTTTAGCAGTGTGAACTCAGTTGGTTTATAAAAGGCAACATGATAGAATATCAACATCTTTGACTAATGTTAATTTGAGGGCAGTTATTGTAATTAGTAAGCTAAATAACCAATATTCTTTCTCGCTAGCTGCTTATGGTACAGCTATGTTATGTCTAGAAGGACATGCTTATGTTTATATTGGTTAATTAGTCTAGATTTTAAAGTGTAAGTCCATAAAATGTGATAATTCTAATACCGCCTTTGTAAACCCTCTGAGGCATTTTTGAAAATTGGCAACCCTTGTAGCTCTGTGCATGTGTGCACGTGTGTGTGTGTGTGTGTGATTGTCGAGGAGTATCTGGTATCAGGGTCGTTGTGGTGGTTAAAGGTGGAATCAGCTGGTTAGTTTTCACAGGAAACCGCATAGACAGAAAATGCTACATGCTGCCCTGTATTGAAATACCATCTCTCTGTGTGTATGTGTGTATTAGAATACCATGTGTCTGGTTGTTCACGCTATTACCTAAGGTAACTGTATACACAAAGTAGCTTCTCCCACAACATCTTGTCAGTCATTAATACAGCCACAGCTTTGGCATTTGTCTTGCCAAGACGGCTGCACAAATGAGGGAACCAGACAAAAAAGCATTTGTAACCACAAACACTGTGTGAGATGCTTTTTCTTTGTGAACACAATCTAAGACAGTACAGAGTTGCACAACACACTGCTTGTGCCATGTGATGAGCCCTATTAAAAATACAAAAATAGTCATTGTGAGACTATTTTCTAGTAAATGGGCTTAGGAATTATGCGTACATAAGCATATATGAGTGTGTGAGCTTCTTATATCCAGTATGTGCACGAACTACGCTGACTGAGTGTTGCACTGGGGGTATCAATGACAAGCACATAGAGCAGCTCTACATCAAACCTCTGCAGCTTTGGGGCCCTCTTTGGGGCATCTTGGTGGCCCTCAGTGTTCAGTTTCTTTGCTTCCTCTCCATTCTCACACACAATACACAAACCTACTGAGACTCACAGACACTTTAGTCTATTTCTGCTCGCTCCTTTTGCAAAGTACACATTCACTGCACTCTCGAACTAGATCTCATTTTCTTAGGACTTTTTATTTACCATGCTAGCCATACAATATATATCGTCCATGTTTACTTTCTGTCAACATCTTTTTTTCCCTTAATAAATCATTGCTGTCGAAACAATCAGGTCCTAGGTGCAATTAGAGAGCTGTTAAATTCTCATTTAGGAGACAGGAGCAAGACTAATCACCCGGGCTGCCTTTTACTATTCAGTTCCTATTTCACACGTTTAAACATTCCCTAATCTTACAACTACTGTTTATTTCCATTAACAAAGAAGTATTTACTATAGTGAGGAATTTGATTGTATTAGCACTGTGAGTAGACATATTGAAGATAATCATTGTAAAATTAGGAAAGTATGTGATCGAGTACAGAAATTGTAGCCATGTCAGCCACTTAGGTTCAGCAGAGAACTATGTCCATTCTGAGACAAACTACTTCGACATAGCCATTTAAGCGCAACTACTGTGTAAATGAGCAGAATAATCTAGCAACTATTAGTATAATTCGGCAGATTGTTTTGAGGCCTGAATAGCACTGCAGAGCGCAAGCTCATAATGTGAACTTAAGTCAGAGTTCATGTTGACTGTGTATCTTATCCAGATCTGTAAACCATCAAGAATTAAATAGTTGTTTGAATAATAATCATGTCACACAACAGAGTTTAAAAAGCACAACGAACACTCCATCTCAGTCAACAGCTGCATTTTAAAGAAAGCAGAATTATCAAAGGGCAAAGCATTTTCCGGGCCTGATGTTAAGGCCGGACAGTAGAGACTGAAGGGGCTAGTCTAATCGCATTTCATGATTAATGAGTGGAGGAAATGGGGTCATGTTGTATTAAGAAAATGTGTGTTTAAACCCAAAACCGGCACAGAGCAGCAGACTAATGCATCTGTTATCGACTGGACACCTGAGAGCAAGAGGCTGTTAGAGTGCTCCCAAAGGCCTATATGGCCATCCATCCTCACCAAGCGCTGCCTTTTTTCTTTTCCTTGACTGTCCCTCTCCCCCTTTTATTCCTTTATTTTCTTCATACATCTCTTTTTTCCTCATGTTTTCGAACATAGATTTGTCATTGTTCTACTTTATTTTAAAATCCCTCATTTATTTTATTGTCTCATTCTCTGTTCCCTGTATGTTCTTTCCATCCCTCACTTTCCCCATCTCATTCTCACACTTGATTTTTTTTTCTTCGATTAACCAGTAGGCTATGTGTGAGTGTGTGCATGTGTGTGTGTGTGCACTAAGTCAGTTTCTGGCAAATCCATAACTCAATCCACCTTGAATCCAATTACGGAAGAGGAACCTGATCCGGACGGGTTGTTGGGGATACAGAACCATGGCCTCAGAGCTTCACAAAGTTTCATCCTTGCTAGAACCTCCAGCACACATCCGTCCAGTGTCAACAGACTAGTAAGCTTTACAAATATACAGGTTAAGCAAGTTACATTCAGCTCCAGAATTATTGGCACCCTGAATGAATTGGAATGTGAATGAGTTATATCTTTCACACCAGTATATAAAGCAAAGCATTGTATATACATTAAAATGTTCCCCCAAATACTGCAAATGTCTTACAAACCACTGGTTTCCAAATTCGAAGCATCTCCAGAGTTAATACATGCTGAAACCTCCCCTGGAGAAAATAACACCATCGAGCCTCTTCCTGTAATGTCTAAAAAAGCTGGAAACACTTGCAGTGGATTACGAATACTCCTTTGTGCAGAGCATTTGAAGCTCCACTTGTGTATGTGAAAAATTCATACCACATATTTTCAGTAGGATTTCAATTAATAGAGAGTTGGGAAATAGAAATTAGATTGTTGTCCCGAAAACAAGTTGTGTTTTGAACGAGAGTTTGGTGTTTGGAGTTGATGATCTTGTTGAAGGATCTATCAATGGCAAAGTCTGCTCCTGCTGTTTGAGGAAACCAGCAGGAGCAAAGTGTCCTGGTACAGAATTCATGATGTCATTAATCTTCACAAATCCCTGAAACACCAGCCACAAAAAAACCCCCAAAGCATCAATGATCTATCACCATATTTTAGAGTGAATATGGGGCATGGCCAAAAAGTTTGACTGTGGTCTCATTTAACCACCAGACACAATTCCCTTTGAAATTCCAATGATATTTGCACGAGAAAATATGTACGAATAATAACACGACTTTATCAATTGTCATTGCTTGTAAAATTATGCAGAAAACATTTGACTGTTTACTCAAAACGCCTCCAAAATCAATAGATGTTCTTGAAGTAAGACAGTCATACAAAAATACTGCCTTTAACTAGCAGAAAATAGCTTGTGATGACTAACAGGTCTACATGATTCATTGCATCTACAAGCCTTTACATCATGATTACATTATATATTTTGTATTACTTTAAACTACTTTCATCCATTTTTTGTTTTCATTTCTTTTTAATAATTGCCTGCAACTTTTTCTGGAGTTACTGTATGCTATTCTTTATTGTTGTGATTACTGTGATGTTTTTAAACTTCATTCAGAAATTTCAGGAGAGTAAAGTTGTACCCTACCATTTTATTAAAACAATGAAAAGATTTAGGGAAATTGTTTTGCTCTTAAAACGATTAGACAAAACCATGAATGGAACAGACAAGTGTTAGCGATTTTAAAACCATTTTCAAAGGCTATAAACAATTTGATAATGGTGCATAATATCTGCTTATTGTATTCTGAAAAACAGGCTACTACAGTATGCTGAAGTATCAGTAGCTCTACTCTATATTTAAAAATGACTTGCAGATTTAAAGATATTGGCTTTCAGTGGCTTTTGGTGGCTTTTTCCAATGTGGCTGTGCGGTACAAAACAAAATCAATCTTCCAAATATTTAATTCAGGTGTGTTTTTAGTTCGCTCAACTGGACCATCATATTCATGCAGAAAGTTTAGATTAAAATGCTCAGTTATAAAACAAATATGGAAAATTGATGAATATAAAAACAAACAATTATTCATCAAGATATGGTTCCCATTCTGAGATGTCCAAATAAATGGAATCATTTACACACATTTGCCAAAACCACAAAAGGGGATGAAAAACATAAATCATGTGCAATCATACAATTAAAATCTGACATTCTTATTATATTACATCTTCCTTTATAATTGCATGACGGATACTCTAGATACATGAATAATGAATAGGCATGGGTTTAATTCTGCCCCGTGTTGCACATCAGGAAACTTCTTATTTTACAATCAGGATATTTGCAATTTAGTAAATATGTATGAGGAAGACTCGGTTTACTTAAATGATAACTCAGGAAATTTAACAAGCTCAAAACCTCTCTGATTACTCAAATAACTGTCAATATACAATGAACTTTACACCAAAACATAAACCCGACCTTCAAAAAGAGGTGTAATCACAATGGTCTGTAAGCACTTTACCAAGTACATAAAGACATCAAGGCTGAATATAAAGTTACATATACTAGTAGAACTCTGTCAGACTAGTGGGAATTCCCAGTGTTGGGCATTAGGTGCTATTATTTATACCAGAATACCTCAGCGAACATATATTTAAATGTATAGATAGTATATGAGAGCAAGAGAGAGAGAGCAAGAGAGAGATAGAGATAAAGAGAGAGAGATTGAGAGAGAGAGAGAGAGAGAGAGAGAGAGAGAGAGAGAGAGAGAGAGAGAGAGAGAGAGAGAGAGAGAGCAGTAAGATGGTTCACAAATGACTCTCAGAGGCTCCATGACACCAGAGTATACAATATCACATTGATTTTCTCTGAGCCAACTTGCTTTTAGACAGATGATCCTGTTTTATTGAACTCTTTTCCTCATAAGAGCTCTATACATTAGCAGGCAGTCAGGATTAAAAATAAACTGTGAGTAAGGTCACCTTAGTCTCACCATGAGCAGAAACCAGTTTTGACTCATACAAACAAAAGCATTTTGCCATTCCTTACAAAGCTGTTTGTCAGCACTTCAACTTCCACTTAATGTTAGAAATGCAAATGGTGTCATTTTTATGTAGTCATAAAGCTAACAGAGAATTTAATGATGTCATAAAGTATTTTTTTTATGCAGAGAGCAACTAAATAGGTTAGTGTCTATATTATGTCCACACCAATCCAAAGTTTTGAGGTCAGACAAATCACAATCCACCCTGTATATTCTCATCCCACTATCATGACCAGGGTGAGAGGTCACTGAAAAGATTCATCACAACAGCTCCTGCAGGGAGACACATGAGAGAGTCCTCTCAGGATTATGGTGGGCCGAAGATGGCTTCCTCTGTTTATAGCTGCTAAAGCTCTCCATTACATTAAACTCCCTATTTCCAGAGATGTGTGAACTCACAGGCCATTCCATTCGAGTTACTCTGCTTTGGCCACTGCTCTTCAGACCCGCGCTCCCCCCGTGCCACTCCGAGTGCGCTGGCCCTGCTGGGTTACATTAGCCAGTGTTTGGACATCTGCTGGGGCTCGGCTCAATGAGTGGGCCTGTCATCATGGGCTTTAGGAAATCGAGAAATTGCACAAACAGTCAGCGGCGCAGTAATAAAAACAAGCTCCCGCTCACTGCATTAGGCCTACATTAAGCCAAACTGTCCAAGCTCAAATGATGCATTGATGCTGTTAAGGATATCTTTGGTCACAATTAGTGACATTTTAAATGCTTCCTGGACGGTCCTGAGCAACGTGACTTTTTCCGCTCCGTCTTGGCTTATTTTTTAGTTTAGTGTTGGGTGTTTAAATTATGGCTTGTGGTCTAATAAAGTGAAGTTTGTGTACATTTGGTGTAGAAGACGCTTAACTTTACAGCTCTTCATAGAAGTGTATAAAAGCAATGAGCGAGCTGAAGGAATAATAGAGAGAGATGGGCAGATCAGAGAGGCTCTCAGCGGGGCAGAGGTGGAAAGGGCCTCCGCTTATTTACTTTAAATGTTTTTGTCGACAATGAATCTAGTGAAAAGAGCCAGACTGATGTTTTGTCACATGTAAAATATGAGCTGCTTAAAGATATTGTCCTATAACATAAACACTGAAATGACCCTCGGAGTAATAACCATCAGTCACATGCAGCGGATATGTTCTAATATGATCTTGCGCCAATATATCGAGTCTGGGTTTTTTTTTTGTTCCACTTCGGCTTTAAAGGAAAAGCTGAATTAGCAAACAGGCTGAATAATGACCCTAGAGGGAGATATGAATGGTGGTGGAGAAACCTGAGAGCCGCCATGTTTACTGCTTACTCGGCCTTGCAGGCTCCTTTGGTTTTTCTTCACCAACACCGACCCCCACTGATCCCTCACAGTGAAAAAAGAAACGAATGTTTTGGCATGTCTGATTGATTTCTTGACTAAATTTTACAACCAAGCAGGCCATTTTTGGTAGTATGTGGAAAAAAAATTATATCATCGTGTTAAAATTCATCTTCTGGGAAAAAAAATAATTGGAATAGGTTTAAAGAACAACTGACTTACTTTGCTAAATGACTGAATTTTAGACACAAATACTCCTACTAATGTGCAGCACTGGGCAAAACTCACAGACCTTTTTTCTAGTCAGAAGGCCATACATTAATAACTGTTACTGATTTGGTGGCAAATAATAATGATGCAAAAATGTACAGTAAAGTAATTGCATGTTCAAAACAATACAAAAAAATATTGTCAGATTTCACACCTTTTTAGTGCTGCAGATCTTTTCACGGTTTAGAAACCATAAAAAGAAACACAGAATCCACAGACTGATCTTCAACAGAAAAAAAGCAAGAAATCTGTAAATATTTTATTTGTTCCACTGAATTTTAATACTGATGTATACACAAATAGAGCAATGCCATTAATGTACCACCAAATAATTAACATTAAGCACCGCATGGTATTTTAATGAAAACAGACAGATGTTCTGTGATTTTGTACAAAAATCTTAAAATTAAAAAAATATCAAATAGACATGCATAGGGTTTTAAAAATGCTTATATCAGTGATATAAAAATGTGTCACTATTACAGTGGTAAGTATCACAGGACATATAAACAGGAAGCCATTAATAATTGTTTGCAAATTTCATTTTTTTAAATATTGATTCGTTTTTAATACAATTATTTCAAATACAATAATACGCTTGTGGCAACTTACGTCGGAAAAGCAAAGCAAATAATACATGCACCTGACTGAATAAAAGCACGGTGGCTTTATTAAATATTAAAATGTGTGGGTTACAAAATTCATTATCTGAATTTATTATGCTAGCGTTTAGCCTGTGTCCCCCCCCAGGCTACTGAATAGTCAGAGGAAGCTACTGATGGGACGGTTATTTATTTAAAGCTAATCAAATCCCATACCAATATTTTTTTTCTCACAGGCATACAAACAAACAGATAAATAGAGAGAGAGAGAGAGAGAGAGAGAGAGAGAGAGAGAGAGAGAGAGAGAGAGAGAGAGAGAGAGAGAGAGAGAGAGAGAGAGAGCAAATGCAGTAACAAGTTTTGATTATTTCTTTTATTCCACATATAATAGAGCTTGGTGAGATGATTTTCTTGGGTGAATACATTAATATGAAAGGCAGCTGAGGTGCAAAATAACTGACTTTTATGTGTAATACTGTAAAATAATTGTCATGGTGTTTCTCAAAAAATAATCAAATATATTTGAGAATCTTTCTGACGATTTTCTGCAACGTGCTTAGAGTACAAGCTCCATCTATCTAGCATTCAGTATATCTATGTGGAAAATAATACACTACTGTTCTGCCTCATTGCAGTATGCCATAGATAAACATCTGTACTTATAGGATTATACAAAAATACAAGTGCTGTGTATGAGCGGTGATCACAGTGGATCTGCCTCAAGGATGAATAAACTTTAAGTGTAACCAGGAAAAGTGCTCAAATGAAGGCCATTGAACCCTCAATCTCTCTAAAATCTTTAATCTCTCTAGTGACTGTGCGTGTCGGGTCTGAAGTGATGCATTCACATGCCTCATTTGCCCTCGTCAAAATATTTTTAGCCCTCAGCAGAACTGACAGTGGCTCTGTGCGGATATTCGAGACGAATCATTTGTCAGTGTCAGAGTGATGAAGGTGTAAGATTTGAGTGCAGGGACAGTCAGTGCAGCAAGCTTGGATTTCAAGAGGCTTGAGACATTTACTTTGAGGCTAGAAAGTAGGTTTGTTCATGAAATGATTTAATCAGAATTGAAGTTTAAAAACAGTTGAGTGAGTCAGCTATAAATGAATAAGATCATGCACATTATAATTAGGCTTTATGAAATATGAGGCTGTGGATTTAATGAAATTGAATGGAGTAGCCTGAATGTATACCATGAGCGGATGAAAATGTTCTCATGTTCTCAAAGACATATAGGATGCCTGAAAATCATGTTCAATTTTAAATCTACATTATTCATTTAAACATCTAACTAATCATAAATTCTATGTGAGTATTTCCTAATAAGATTACATTTTAAACTAATGAAATTACACAATTGCTTATAGGGAAGTCACTCTACACTCTATACCTTCATACGTTATAATAATAAAAACAACAACAACAACAACAACAACAACAACAACAACAATAATAATAATAATAATAATAATAATAATGTTTATTTTCTGTGCCTGTTAATTACATCAAGAAATATTGAATTCACTTAGAGGACACGATCTTCATAGTTATGCAAAAACCTGATACTGGTGGTGAATATTATGATATTTTGTAGGTTTAGAGCTATTTTTATTACCAATTCCCATCTTTCTTTCAGGGCACGGAAGGTCACTGGAGCTGCAGTGCCCCTGCACTAGGGGATATTTCTCTAAATCGTAGCCTATTAGCAGTTGAATACAGAAAGGTACAGTATTTCACATTTTCCAAACTTTCTCACTAAAGATAGAAACCCTTTTATAAATTAGGGAGTGTGAGTGACATATTTATTTATCAGAAGGTAAGCAAAGTGCACTACACTACAGCACACCTCATTGAAGGCACCGGTGTCCTGCTAGAATATCTACTATATTATTCGTATAAAACTGTATGAGGCATGATACAATTAAAGAGCAAACCCTGTCTCTGACTTTTCAAGTGGGAACATACTAGGCTCACACAAGCAATTTATTAAAACAGATCTTTATTTTTAAACTTTCCATCCAGCATTCTTCTGACAGATAGGAACAGGAACAGTCCATGTGCAGCTCCTGTAAGCACTGAATTTATTGTCATACTTAATATCTAAAGAACGAGACTCTGGGAAATGTGTTACATCTTACACTACCATGCAATAATGAATATTATGTTTTTACTAGCAAAAATGCAAAATGTGTTATTATGCAAATGATATTTGAATAAAATTTTAAATACGTTTTTAAGCTTCATTTTTGTAATGAAATCTCAACACCTGTTTCTCACAGATGCTTTCTCACAAAGGCTTAGTAAAGGGAATCTTGTGTGTTAATTGAATAACTGTTATCAAAAAACAATCTTGAAGGCTTTTTTTTTTTTAAAAAAAGACCTCACATTAGAGCAAATCTACAGGATGTCAATAAACATGCTTTGCTCCTTAGCAAATTCATTCAAGAGCAAAATATTACACAAAATATAAGCATACCCGTATTTTTTATTGTGTTTTGTATTGTACTCGCATTAAGTTCAATGCTAATACACACAATTGCCACTAGGAAATGCCAAATTCATTGTAGATCTCTATAGTTAAATATATTCTCATTGTGAATGGTTGTATTTTATTCACTACCTTTCAGACATATGAGCAAACCTGGACATTTCTAAGGTTTTAGAATAAAACCAAGACAACAACCTTGTGAAACAGCACATACTGTGTTATGAAAAGTGATAAACAAATCAAAACTACGATTTTAAATTCTTAAATTCCTGATGAAACCTCAAACACTGAATTCTAAATATAAACTATTCAATTTATAGTAACAGTTTAGGTAAAATTGACTGTTTTATTAGAAGAAACTACTTTTTAATACGCTGGTGTTCATTTATATTTTTACTTCCCAGAAACAAATTTCAACTGTAAGCCATTAGAAAAATATCTTTAAAAATATATTTATCCAGTCTGGTGCGTCCAAACCTTTGGCTGCTAGCGTTTCATTTTGTGAAATGTATTGCAGCTAAACTACTGCATAATAACTTTTGTTATCTCACAGAGGTCAAGTGCTAGACAGCTCTTACTATGATTGGTTCAAGTTAAAAACTCTAAGGGTTTACTCACTTGCACACATTCACTGTGCTGTAGACTGAGAAGCAAATAGTTTTCAATTAAATTGCTGAAGAGATTAAACATAAGTTCTCCATTTTAAGATGATTATTTGATCTAAACCACTAGGTACATATTTTACTATTAATCCAATTTGCAACATTGCTAAAATATATTTTATACAGAAGTCTTTAGATAAAGCTATCACTTCGATGTACACCTCTAATATGTGCACTTACCACCAGTAGTGAAGAATAAAGAAAGTAAGACACTTCCATATATGACTATGGCATGCAATTCACTACCTAAGTACAACAACCAAACATGGAGCGAGAATGCATAGGTTTCCTCAGTTGAAGCTACAAGACCCTACAAGACGAGAGACTATCTGTAAGCACAGCGATCAGGTCCAGATGGAGAGGGTCACGACCCTCACATGGCCAGGCTAGCTGATCTACTGTCACTCACAGCTACAATGTGTGTGTGCCTGTGTGTGGTGCTGCAGGGGGGGGTATGTTTGTGTGTGTGTGTGTGTGTGTGTGTGTGTGTGTGTGTGTGTGTGTGTGTGTGTGTGTGTGTGTGTGTGTGTGTGTGTGTCAGAGAGAGAGAGAGAGAGAGAGAGAGAGAGAGAGAGAGAGAGAGAGAGAGAGAGAGAGAGAGAGATTGACGAAAGCATGAGGAGCACAAAGTCCAAGATATGACTGACAATTTCCTGACATCTGTTGTAATGGAGGATCTGATGGCTACCAAAATTCCTGTATTAGATAAAAGTGTATCTTTGGCCCAAAGAGCATGCAATCTGAGCAAAGCTATGCATGGATAATATGGACTGAATGCATGTATGAAACATGATGCATATATTATTGGGAATAAAATTATGGCAAGTATAGGACAGTTCGTTTAGGCAGTTCTATAAGGTCCTTTAGCATATGCTGAGAGAAATTACTTTAAAACAAACAATGTTATGACAGAAGTGTTAGGTCGATGGGCATCAGTGCAAAAATTCTATTGAACTATCCACTAGTTCAACTAAAATATTTGACTTTAACCCTTGACATTAATACTAAAAAGAGAATTTACAAATTACTTTATAAACTTTGCCACAAAACATAATGGATAAGTAAAACTCATGGCTCTATCCATGCCTTTAGCTAAACAGAGATGCAGTGAGTAAAACACTAACACAAATACTTACCATGGCCTCTTGAAAAGGAAAAGAAATAGAAGACTTTGAAGAAGTGTATATCGATTCTCTTGTTTTCTCCTTCCTCTCATCATCTCCGACCGGGCCATCGGGTTTCTCTCACAGCCCCACAGCTGAGAGAAGAGCGCTTGATCAATGGCAGGAAACTAAGGGATCAGATGGTAATATATTAGAATGAAATCTGCACTCAGGCACTCATATGTACACAAACACAGAAATATGCTCTCTTACTAACACACACACACACACATACACACACACACACAGACTGATAGATTAGAACAATAGCTCCGTGTCCACACTCAACAAGGCCAACGTGACCACAGGAACGGTAAGCCATCTCCACTCTCGCACACGGAAAAGAGAGATAACCTTCATCTGTGCTTAACACGACCACTGAGACCACAAAAGGTAGATTCACTGTCAGTGTCCCTCTATCACTCTTCACCTCATTCTTATGAACACACATACACATACACATAGAGCATTACAAATTATTAAACCATTTGGCATATTAATTTTGTTCATGTGTGAGTTTTTGTACATCCACACAAATTTCTCCCTCCAGACATTACACTGGTAATGCAGTGTTTGTGTGTATGTGGGTGTGTATACTTTCACAGACTCTGGAGAGTGTGTTTGAAATGATGATCTGACTTATTAGTAACCCAACACCAGCTGTATGGTAATTAAAAAACACATTACTTTATTCTCCACAGAGAGCTCTTTCTCTCTCTCTCAGACCCACTGCGAGGTGAATATAATTAAGTACGCTGCTGCTTCACTGATTACGTGCTGAATAATTGAACTATGATTTAGTGCTTATTTAATGACGCATATTTTATTAAAACAAATTTGCATGTAAATTCATTTACAGCCTATTTATGTTATTATTTGTGTGATATTGTGCAGTTTGTTGTTTGTCTTTGGTTCATGTTTACCAACAAAATCTATTGTCTAAAATTTATTGTTAAGTGCAGTATTTTTATTTATATGAATGAAAACAAAACAGAACACTGCTTTCTTTTCTTCTTTTTTCTTATATTAAGAAAAATGATCTCACAGAAATAAGATTAGAAAGTGAAAGGGCTGAATGGTATAACAACAATAACAATAAATATAGGAGGAGGAAGAAGAAGAAGAAGAAGAAGAAGAAGAAGAAGAAGAAGAAGAAGAAGAAGAAGAAGAAGAAGAAAACAGCAACAGCAGTCCTCCATGTAATTTAACCTGAATGTTCATTGATGCTGTATTATTATTATTATTATTATTATTATTATTATTATTAGTAGTAGTAGTAGTAGTAGTAGTAGTAGTAGTAGTAGTAGTAGTAGTATGAAACTGTTGTACTGTGTAATATCTAATGTTTTTTATGCCTTATTTTATTTTGTATTACTTAGATTTTTCTAACCAATACTTTAGTCGTCATTAACCCGGCGTGTTCATGGATCCTGATTAGTTTCAGATGAGAAATATTTTCTGTGTGCCATAACAAATGTGCGTTCCTCCTGCCGCCGCTTCTTCCTGCCGCTATTGTTTGCGATTGTATATTAATACTAAAACCCGCATATTGATGCACGTGTCCTTTTGTCCCGACTTATTAATAATGCAATATAACAACAGTTATTATAAACTGAAAGAGTGATTGGAGCTCCTGAGTGTAATGAGTGTGTTCGGCGCTGAGCACTGCTACTGTTCACACAGCGGTACACACATACACACACGCACGCACGCACGCACGCACACACACACGCACGCACGCACGCACACACACACACACGCACGCACACGCACACACACACACGCACGCACACACCAGCTCAGTTTTAACACCGATAACAAGGCAAAACACTGATAACCCCAATACGACATTTCTACAGACTATTTCTAAACTTAACCAGTCTTAAAACACATCTAAACTGCCGGGTATCCTTTTAAAAATATAGACAAAGAAGCACAAAAACAACCCTTTAAGAGGTGTGGAAGAGAGAAGCTCTTACTTTCCCTACAGGGTTTTACCTGGAAACTTCACTGATAGTGTAACAATCAGATGGTCCACTGAAGACGACTTGAGTGATCTTGATTTTTCTTTCTTCTCCTGTCCTGAATTCTAAACTACATAAAGCGATAGGCTTCTATCCAGCATGTGTGTTCAGGTTCTTTAATAAATCCAGTCCTTGCCATCACTACAGAGGTCTAGGTTATAACCGCAGATAACTTCACATCCTAGCAACACTAGATCTCTACAGCTACATTAGATATAGCTTATTAGAAAATATTATTATATTTTGCAGAAATACACAGCTGTTTCTCGCTATATATTATATTATATATTATAAGCTAAAATGAATCTGGGTACGATTTCCCGAGAGAACTGTACACTTAGTATCAAATCGATTAAAAAAACGATTATTTTGGTATGAGATTTAATATAAAAATTCTTTTATATACCCTTTGGTAAAATATTTATTGATCATGCACACTTTATTATTATATTTATTGTTTATCATCACAGACATGGCCTAATTTTGAGGCGATATTTATAATAATAATAACAACAATACTACTACTACTACTACTACTACTACTACTACTACTACAAATAATAATAATAATAATAATAATAATAATAATAATAATAATAATAACAACAACAACAATATAATTATTGTTGTTGTTGTTAATAATAATACTAATAATAATAATAACATTTATGATGATGATGATGATGATAATAATAATAATATAATCATCATAAATGTTGTTATTATTATTATTCTGTTGTTATTATTACATGGAAACATTTCACAATAACTAGATCTATAGTAGCGCCTCAGAAATAAATGCTCTTACTGATCAGGAGGTTGTGTGTTCAAGGCCCTTGATCCTCTCTGCTGTAGCCCCATCTTCCTAACAAGCTGGGATATGCAAAGAAAACAATTTCAGTGAACGTAGGCTATATGTAACAAAATAAGGTCTCTCTCATTCTCCAAAGCCTGATGTTTTGTAGGAAAGTGTCAGAAACATACAATATTACGTCTAATGTAACATACAAACGTTAGTCCAGTTCTGTCTGTGTGCGTGTTAATAATATAGCAGGAATCCCGGCGCACTTTAATGGTTTGTTTGACATTTTAGAGGTACCACATGGCCGCGGTCCTTAATTACAACCGGCGTCGTATTTTGTGGCAATCAGGGTTTCCCTGTCTCTTAAGTCCTGGTTTAAGATCAGCTGAACTCCGATTTCCTTGCACACTACAGGCGATCATTTAGCCGTATCCACCATCAGGTTTGTTTTGGGCGCCTGAGCAAGACCTCTCAGCTTCTAGGGTGAATGTTTCCTGATATTATCCGGTCAATTGCTCCTTACACTGGCATCATTTCTTGGGGGATCACTGACTTTGCTGTAAAGAGACACTTATAGTGCTGTGCGACATAACTGCATCCTGACCATCACATAATATTTATTCTATGTTACAAGGGACTTTTTTTTGTTCACACTTAACCATCTCTACATAAGGGCCTATTTCTCATTTCAGTAAGTTTAAATTCAACATAGATGATTTTCCCTTTTAGCCATTATAGCTTTCATTAACAGACAGAATAAAACTATTGGCTAAATATAACTAACTAACTAACTAACTAAATTTGTCTTAGGCGTACTGTTAGGAGATAATGATAATGTTGACAGTATATGATTTAGACGTTCAGATTCATTGGCATCAATTTTACTTTTAAAATTACTTTTCCATACCAACTGCAAAATAGTTGATTCCGCTCACAGGCCCATTTGTATAGCCTTTGTATTTGATGCAGCAAGGGAAATACTATCTATAGGCAGATATGTTATGTCAGATTAACTCTATTGTAGTTAACCTTAGTATGTTGAAAAAAGTCTACACGTAAAACTAAATCCATCTATTATATTTAAGGATTAATTTTTTTTTTAACCAGAGACTGTAACTAAAATGTGTAGTGAGCTCGAATGTCAAATTACTCTCTCCAAATATAAAAAAGGCGAAATAAAAACAACTCTAAAGCCAACACAGGTTGGCGTAAATTAGATGTGAAACACGCCGTGCACCACACATGTTCTTTGGATTTATGATGATGATGACGATAATGATCATGATGATGATGACGATAATGATTGGTTAATTGCAGCAGACTGTGCCTGGTAAAGGTGGCTGGTTTTCTGTAAGGCCACTGCTTCACAGGTTGAAGTGAGAGCATGCGGGTGCAGGAGAAAGAGAAGCGTGTAATGTATTTAACTACGGCAAAGTAGTGTTTTGAGAATTGGTAATTGCTCACATCCTTCTCTGGCCACGGGGACAATGTCCAGATCCCGGCGTGCACACGTGTAGAGTACGCACAGAAACAAGGAGCCAGTTTCAGCGTGCACAGTTTGCCTTCGGAGCTGGACCTCTTTGTCTTACTGATAAGGAAAACGGTAGCTCAGATTAAACGTGTTAAGAGCACTTCACTGACAAGACTGTCGTAATCAGCACATCACCGACACGTGCACACAGCAAAAGAAGTGCAGTTCAATGAATACCTCTAGTGTTTATAACACTAGTGAAGACATTGTAAGAGTTAATTAAACTAACATGTTTCCCTGCATGGTGGTTTTGCTGAAAGCCTGTACAAATCATCATTTGATCTACTTCTTAATTTTCAGAAGTTTAATATTAAATTGTGCTGATAATGTTTTGAAGGCCGCCATGTCCAAAACCACATGCTAAATAGTATATTTGTATAATATTTTGACCTAATCTACTAATTCTGTACTGTAATATGTGGTTGCCTGAATATCCAGCATGCCAAGAGCAATCTGGCCACCTAACTGTTTTGAATTTGCTGCCGTGCGACAGTCAAATTGTCGTAATGACAAAGTAAACAGATACTTCCCCTCTATCAGAGTGAGGCTAAAAACTACAGGCACAAACCTTCACTGTTAATAGCTGTTTTCCTACTAACCTTCATTTGAAAACATGAACATAATTCTTTAAAAGTACCACTTTAATTTTGTAATTCGGTCTGAAAGGGGCTTAAGGTGTTTGAGTAAATAGTAATTTAGATCTCACTGTGGACTTGGCTTGAGTGTACATTCTGCCAAGTTACACTGGATGCAGCCTGAAATCTAACAACTACTAAAATGATGTAATCAAAATATCAGTCGCATTACTATGCTTTTGATGGTTAGGATTCGTATGTAGAAGTTAATTAGCCTATGAAATCTACGAAGTAAAGCAAGAGAGTACATGCAAAAATCAGTTAACCATAGCAGCAGTAAAAGCTGTGATAAACCAATAAATTAATAAACAGTCAAAATTAAAATGGCACTAGTATGTACCATAATCACGAATTACCATTAAGTAATTTAGTACAATGACCAACCACACTATATCACAATAGAATCTTATTAAGTGTATTTTTTTGTTTAGGGTGCAATATTTCTCTTACAAGGTGCTACATGCTTGGCAGATAAAACAATAAATAGTATACAGTGTTATACAGAACATACACACATTTGATAACACTGAGAACTAGTTAATTCCTGTGTGTATAAACTTAAAACTTAAAAGATATTCCGCCCTCCGTCTCTATAAACACACATTCACACAAACCAACAGGCCACATGTGCACTTTGTTACTTTTCAGCCATTAATACATAATAAACATAACTTTATATGAAAATCTATCATGTCATTTCTTACTGCTGACAAAATCCCTACAATGGATATTTACACTACCATTTACAATGCCACCTTTAATCACTGCACAGGGACACATTTTATATATAGCTTTGGTCTAATTTGACTTTATATGTAAACAGACAATAAAAATATATGCCAAGATCATAATGAGGTACGAATATAAAATAAAAATGTTCTGCATGACGGGGATCAGGAGCAGAAACCTGACCTGGGCAAATGTTAAGGGAACAATGTCATACTGGGTTAATGGGTGCCATATGAAGTCTGCTGCACTGCAGTACCCAGTTTAGACCTATAGAGCTGTCAGATTAAACAGAAGCTCTGTGAGACCTACAGGTGCTGCACAGTTGCGCAGTATCACATAGGAACTTCCCAGACTCACCTCTCAAGTGTGCCCTAGCTGTGCTTGTGTATTTATGAGATAATTAAAACAAGGATTCCTCCATGCGTTTTAATGAGCTTGAATTCCATCAGCATATCCCCTATCAACGATATTTTATTTGGGAACATACATAATTGTTTCCAATTGATATCACAAATTGTATTAAATATTTCTCTTGAAAGTCATAATTCTAAGTCCATGTCTGTCATCATCACATTTTATTTTGATCCCCATCCCAGCAAGGCTGGTACATATAGAGCCTGGAGGTGTAACCGTACCCTTCCCATCAAACTGTAAAGTAAGCAAGCGTTTAACTGTAAAGTAAGCATTTCTCTGGGTATTAACAGGGAATAAAAACACTGCTGCGTGATAAGGAACTGGAGTAAGACTTTGAAACACATTTTAATGACATCCATAAAAGGAACGCAGGGTGAAGGGCACAGTGTCTATAAAGGACTAATGGGGAATCAATTAAGATGGTCAGGCAGCAGTGAAAGGTTTTAACAGTACAGGAGTTTTGCTATTAGTAATTTAAAAAGTTTGCTAAGCCTGAAAATTTAGTGTTGAACTACTCATGGTGCAAAACAAACAAACAGTAATAGTAAGTTTTCTTACTATAGGTCCTTTTGCAGATTCTATACGACTGACAGTAACCTCAGTACAGGTCAGTACAAGTTGCTAGCTATCATAATGACAACATTGTGACACTTTACCATCTGTTTTTTTTTTTCAGAATTCAGTATTCAGACTGAATACTCTTGCCTACCATATTACAGAATATTAAAATGAAAGGAAGCAAGTACAGAATCTGGCTTTGTTTAACACGCTACGGCCACAGTTGTTGGAAAAATAATATTGTAGCTCAATGCAATTTCGGAGTGGACATCAATCAAGGGTGCAAAAAATATGCAATTAAATTTAGCACACATTTAAAATATGACATTTGTGCACTAAAGACTTGAGGTTAATGATGTGTTTACTAACTAATGCTAAAAGTGCATTAATCACAAATCTTTAAAAAGCAATCCTCCCCATTTATTTTGTGTATTTCCACATAGAAACAGTTGCTTGATGAGCTTTTGTATTTTGCATTTCTATATACAGAACACATCACTCTGAATACTATCTAAAGAAAATACCATGTAGTAAAATTTTAAAATTTTACATGCTTTAAGAATTTACAGGACAATTAGTGATATTTTAATTTACAACAGTTAAGGTTTTTAACCTTCTCTGGGATATATGTTGATATTTTTACTCCTTTATCTAGAATTACCTGTGTGAACTGTATAAATTAAACGTGTACAATAAATATACAATTGAAATTTTTTTTAGATCAATTAAGAGCACATCTAGCCTAATCAATCAATTCATTTCCTGCACAGAAAACCATTTGTGATTTTTGCTGAGTCCTAATATGATTTTATTCATTCATACAGCTCAATAATTACATTTTTCCTCCAGGACGAAAAATTGCATTGCAAGTTGAATTGTGCTCTAATATACAGCAGGGCCATCAAAAAATAATTCTGCTAGAAAAAAACAAAAAAAACAAAACATTTTTAAACTCCCCCTGCCCTGAATGTTTACGTTTAGAGTTTATGTTGTGAACATTTCAGATGTCATCTAATCTACCTTGCTCCAGGGGTAAAAATAGGTTCCATTCGTTACCTTCTGGAGAGATTGGTGCCGACCTTGGGATACGCAAGAGAGCAAAATTGAGACATGAGCAAAATCAGGGTGGGTGGCAGTGTGACACTGCGGTTTTTAGTCCATTTTACAATGACTTAAAATTAGAGACAAGGTTTGGCAGTGAAATTGCATGTCATGGCTTAATCAGTGGTCCACCCCACCCGTTGTGGATCAAACAAAATGGGTTTGGGGGAAAGTAGGCCGAATCAGTGCAAAGGCTTATTAACTTCACTCAGAGCATGATGTGAACCCTTACTGACATTCAAGATCCTCAAACACTGAGGCACACAATGATGTCTAGTGTTAATGACAATGGCATAAAATAAAGACTAACAGAAGATACAAACCATCATGAAAATAATACTGTTGTCATTTTGAGCATGCCCTGCTCAAAGAAAACACAGAGAAAGAAAACACAGAGAAAGAGAGAGAGAGAGAGAGAGAGAGAGAGAGAGAGAGAGAGAGAGAGAGAGAGAGAGAGAGAGAGAGAGAAAGAGAGAGAAACCCAGCCAATGCAATGCATATATAGGCTCTACACAAAGGGCCTTCTAGGACAGAGCTGAGATTTTATAAACTCTACCCAGGAAGTAATGCTAACAAATGTCAGAGCTCATCGGTGCTCACACCCTCACTGAGAGGATATGGCGTGTTATCTGTTCATCTAAAAAACACTTATTCAAAACGGTGCCAAACCATGTCAACTGGATGTCACCGAGGTCCGGTACACAATAGATGGATGGAGTCTAGAGTAATGGTGTGTTCGTGTGTGTTTATAGTGTTCATGTTAATAAGCACTTTCAGTATTAAGCTTTAGATATATCTAAGCTCTAACGCTGATAATTGTGGGTGCATTTGTGTGAGAATTAATGTATAATTCTAAAATAAAAGCTTGTGTCTGAGAAGTAGTTTTTTTTTTTTTAATTTACACCCCAAAAAAACGTGCTTGTGTGCATGTGTTCAGCACTCTGCACTCAGACAAAAAGCAGATGTTGGGGACGTGCTAAAGGACAGTCTTGTTGATAATCAACCTGCTATTAGCGAGGTATGTGGCAGTAGTACTCCTGGACTGTGAAGGATTAGTTTAGTCAATCCCTCCAGCTGGACAAGTGGCTACATCACTCATATTGAAAGGCTACAAATGCACACATGCACAGATAATAAATGAGTTAAGAGAGTAACACTATTTTGAAGACTCACTCTTTTTTTTTCCCCTCACGGGGTGAATTATGATCAGGGATAGCTCTGTTTCCTCCGCAGCTCGAAAGGTCTGTAAACACGGGTTAAAGTAATATACGTCATTCAATTTCCAGTGCAAGATGGAATGGCAAGTTCCCTCTCCTCATTTTTCCACACAAAAAAAGAAGTAATAGCATCTCTCAGCTTTCAAAACCTTTCTGGAAAAGAGGAGATAGAGATAGAATAAGAATAGGTGTGTGTGTGGGGGGGGGATTTAAGAAAGCATCCAACTAGCATGGCGCCTCCAGTGAATGTAAAATTGCTATATATCATACTGAGGATTAAAGAAGACTGAACAAATAAAGTACAATGTAATGAAGGTGATAAATTAAAATATAAAACACTAGACTATACACCAGATCTTGTTGCTAGGGAGTGAAATGCATAGTGTCTGCTGCTGAGAGAGAAAGAGAGTGGAGCTGTAATAAAAAAAAAGGAAGAGTAGAAAGGAGGTGAAGAGGTAGAGAGGAGTTGTGGAGAGTAAAAGGCAACCCAAAAGAGAGTGCAGAAACATAGAAAGTGTTTTTAGAGAGATAGAAAGATTTAAAGAGTACAAGGGAGAGGGAGAGAGAGAGAGAGAGAGAGAGAGAGAGGGAGAGAGAGAGAGAGAGGGAGGGAGGGAGGAGGCGGAAAGTTGCTCAGCAATCTCCCTCCATTTGACCGGCCAAGCAGCACGGCTCAGAGATGCGGCTGAGCTCTTCTGAGACAGCTGCAACATTTCAAGGCTCCAACTCAGCGAATTTCCATCAGCCACCACTGCCAGAGACCACAAAATGCTTTCAAACAACGGCTCACTTCAAGAATTCTTGTCTCAGGGAGAGGGGAATGAAGGGGGGGGGGGTGAGAAAAAAAAGGGGTGGAGAAATGTGTCTTGGTGTTGCTGAGTGAGCTCGTTGAATTAAGCTAACAGATTAATGCAAACTGTGCCCTGGCAGAGAAGTCTGATTGGCCTTCCATGGAGAAATTGCTTGCAGGTTTAGAGAATGGTGTGGAAAAGCAAGCATGTGTGTATTTGGTGGCGGTCGTGGTGTGTGTAGGAGATCCAGGCCTAAGATATCTTTTTTCATGTCAAAGTACTCACCTTCTTTAACTTATATTAGCACTCATCAGAGATGCCTATTAAACCCAAAGTCTGCACAGAAAATTGAATTACCAAGCCATTTATTTAATTGAAAGGCAAATAAACCCACGCCACCTAAGAATGCATTAGGCAAGGTTTCCGGGCCGTCCTTTCACTCATTCTTTGTTGATAACACCCAGAATCCAAAGCCTAGCACAGGAGGAAATAATAGTCCTCTTATCCAACGACAGCAGCCCAACTCTATTAGAACCAGCTGGCTCCGGCATAAGTCATTCTTTATTTAAGTTCACTTAAGAGAACAACTGATTTAATGAAGGGTGGTATTTATACATAGGGGTTACTCATCCATACCGCCCATCGGAGGAGCACAGTGCAGGCTAAGCAGAGACCTGTCCCAATAAACCAGGCCATTTACTCGTGGTGCTTGTAAAAACAAGAGAGCCCAGGGCAAGTGGGCAAGAGACCAGGGGGAACTACAGACAGCCTTTGTAGAGGAAAGCTTGGTGTGGAGGACTGAAGTGTGGAGGGTGGAGGGAGGGAGCAAGGAATGACAGCAGACTTTATAAGCTATTCAGGCAAGTGTTGATTTCTGATTAGATGTGAGAAGAGGCTTGTTGGAAAGCAGGACCTTTTTCACTCAAGAGGTGAAGCAAACAGCTGCCTTGATTCAAACTCTTGTAATGATGCAATCCTTGATTATTACAATCAATCAATTACAGTGTAGTCTGTAGCAGGATCTAATCTACATTTGCAAAGCAAGTACATTTTAATCCACATTTGCAAAGCAAACAAAAATTTTACTGCATTTGAATAGTCTATTATGAACAAAGTAGACCTTTGAATCACTCTACTGAAACAAATGTGACAATAGGTATGTACTAGCAGTGAGGTGGAAAATAAGGCTCAATAAACTGCGCAGCTGTACTACAGTACACTTTATAGTCCAAGATAACTCCGTCGTACTGCTTGCTAGTGATTCAAGGACAGCCCATCAATATTATTTCTCTTTTTCTCTCTATTCCTGGTGCATTTTTAAAGTGAGCAGCATGGCTGAATGATAGCGTTTGAAGTCTGCTGCCCCAGCTCAGCAGTAAAGGGACTCCCCCTGCCTTCCTCCAGTCATATAAATGACAGCTAATGAAACATGAACTGCTGGCCCTTTGTCAAAAGACTGGATATCTGTGCCGCACTTTCACTTAATCAAATGCACTGTAATTGTCATCCGCAGATTTTTAAAGACAAGAAGGAGACATTGGAACTTGACCCTCCAACCCTTGACTCAGGGATGTCAGACTTTGTGTATAGTCATGCTTGACCATGCATTTCGCATTGTGGGGGAGAAGGCCACAGTTGTCAACTTGTTCTCATCTCTTGATCACAAACTCCTTAGATCTTTAAAGCTGGAGCAGACCAACAAATCACAGTGTCTTGTGAGCACAAGCCCATAACAACAGTGACAAAGGAAGATTTGAAAATGAAGAAGAGGGGTAGTTGGAACAATGAGTGGACCATCTGGGATGCTTTTAGCATGTAACTGAAGTTGTAAAAGCCCATTTGCGACAAAAGAGGAGAGCAGCAGGGAAGTAGGTGCAGTACATGGACAGTACAGGTTCTCCAAACCACAATATATACGACCTTACTGAAAATTATACCCCTGTGTCCACTTAACGACCAAACCCTCCTAATCCCTGTCCTACCCTGCAGATAAAACTCAAACTTGACTCCAACCTGAACTTGAACCTAGTGTCTTCTCTCAGCTTAACAAAAAAAAACAAAAACAAAAAAACAAACAAACAAAAAAAACACCTGACTGGTTGAAGGGGTTTAAATCTAACAAAAAGCTGAAGCCCACCGTTGATGCACAGGGCTATTAGTTTTAAGATGAATATTTGTATATTGGGTGTGAATGACAGAAGTGGGTGAGGCAGAGTGAACAGCTGCAGCAATGGAATGTGTCCATAGTAGTGGTGAATGAACTAGCGTGCCGTTCTATAGTGTTAATTGCCAGATTTCGAGGACCAGCAAATCAGGAGACCCTGACAGCTGGCTATAAGTAATTCCATGTCAACATGAGGGCCCTCATTTTTGGGAGGGAAAAGAAAATGTTTTGATGTTACCAAGAGAGACAGAAAAGGAAAAATAACTCTCCACTAAAATGAGTTAAATGCAGAGCTCTCATTGGAACACACTAACTGCTTCACTTGCCCCTGCTGTAAAAAATAAGAACATTCATAACTTTATATTAGCAGATTTAAAAAAATGTACTCAACCTTAGCCTGACAGTAACCACAACTATGGAGAATGTTATACCCATGAAAAAAACAACATACCATCAGATTCATTCAAATAAACATGGATTAGTGCCATGTACCATTCACTTCATTCCACAGAAAGGAATGGATGCCCTGTTGACAGTCTGTAATAGTTTTGAAATCCTTGCAATCTATTAACCATGTAAGACCTCATGCCGGTCTCATAAGACAAGACTCACCCCTATCCACCCACCCCCACATAGGTAAAGGCAAGACAGCAGCCTCGTCATGACACTGTTTATCATTTATTACTTCCACCACCCATAATAACAAAAACAGTTGTATATATTATATAAACTATGATGGTTACTAAGCTTCATAAAGGATAGACATGCTATTAGATATTGGTTGTGGCTCTTTCAGCATAGAAGGCAGTGTTTAATGAGAGGATGCATGCACACGAAAGGAGGGGGTTTGAGGGGATACTGAGTGGCACATTTGATAGGGTACTCACAGGTGTCCCTAAGATGGCAACAGTTGTCTAGGCTTCAAGAGCCTTAATAAGAATTGACATGCTTAACTCAACAAATATGAGAGCCATCTATGGAATGGCGAGTGTTTCAGAATAAGGGGTGGCCAGCCTAAACCAGCTAAATCATAAAAAGTCTGAAAACACACTCATGATTTATGTCTGAAAATACAGGTAATAGCATCAATAAATCTCAAGTTTTTGGAAGTAGATTGGAGCAATTAGTTTTAAAAGGAGCCAATTGCTTGCACACTGCTGTGGTTCCAGTTCTCAGCTCTGGAGGCAAAAAACTCTGTTTTCATGTCCAACTCTGCAAGACTCCAGGATGAGTGTTTAGGACTCAAATATTTTCTTCACCACCAGTGTTTGTTTGTTTTATTATTCCACTTGAATAGATATTTGTTTGGCCTGAGGTGGCTTCGTGTAATGGTTTCCATTCAAGAAGCAGCATGAAACTGTCTGGAAAAAATAAACAGAATCATTTTCCTCTTCTCATCATGTCAGTGAGAGAAACGAGAGAACGGTTTTGTCTCTCGCACCTCAGAATGGTGCAATTAAGCATGTTGTCATTTGAAACCGAGAAGCAAGAGAACCACAGAGAGGGCTGATGCTGAGGCCTCATAAAGCAGAACGATAAGCCGCTATCTCTCATGACTTCAAACTGAGCTTCATTTAATTTTCCCCTTGGAGGACATTGGTCACAGATGTGGCATTGCCCTCCTCTTTAAAGTGGGTTTATGTCTGTGAGAACTTGTCCATATTATGACACTGGGGAAATATGTGCTTTATCACCTCACTCAGTCAGTGCATTGGATTTTGGTTCCACTCAATTTGAATTGACATAAACTGTGCTATAAAGGAACAGGCGGAGGAAACTGCTTGAGTGATCTCATTGAGTGAGACAGGCTGCTTGATATGGAAAAACCACAAAAGCTGGGTCTGTGAGCATATGTGCTATAACAGGGCTGGTCTGTGTATATGTGTACATTCAAGCTGCATGTTTTTTTTTGTTTGTTTGTTTTTTTAAGCAGACTGATACAGCACATGAATGTGTGTATACCAGAGCGTCTGACCTTCTCACCATGACACTTTCAGTGCTGATACAAATAAAACCACCATGATCATAATTCAGTGAACTCATTCAGGCAACTCGATTCCCCTTAACCCAGAATCTACCACAGCTCATCCTTTAGCCAACGGTATGAGAGGGCTCATGTTGCAATGAGATATTTTTAAACAAGGGGGAAATGTATTAAACATTGAGGTTCCTCACTGGCATAGGATAGTAGCACTTATGCTAATATGTCCAATAAGATAATAATTACATACGATATTGTGAGAGAACTGGTAAAGCAAGGAAAGACCCTGTCAGTTGCCAGGGCAGAAGGCGAACACGTCATAGCCCATCATGTTTATAAAGACAGTGCCAGAACTGGGTGATGTGCCAGAACTGGGTGATGCAACACGTACACTCACTGGACACATAGGATAAAAGGTCCCTGGTTTGGAAACCAACATATTACTTGATTGGTCTAGATGACCCTGTACTCGGCTTGCAGGAAAATTAAATGGCATCTTCACATTCCAGACAACAGTCAAGCAATGGAGGAATTTGTTATCTAATTAGTGTCAAGATAATGGCAGTAAATTAAATCAATAAATCAATCAATAAAAATAAAAACCTATTCGTACATGACATACAGCATTATGTACATGATTTCTACTAAATTCTTAGAATACAGGTGAAAAGAAAAAAATGTTCCATTAGCATGAAATTAATTTCTATAAAGACATTTAAGAATATAACTATAACTACTGACATATGTGATGAAAGTAAAATGCAACTAAACAAAAAACATTAACAATAGAAGAAATTAAAAGAATGTGATGCAATAAACTGTCATGTCAGTGCAAGATAAGAGCTGCTATCTCAATATCTCAAGTCATCTCATAAATGATCACCATTAAATGCTAATCTCAAGGGCTGAAAAAAAAAATAATCTAAATAATCTCTTGACAATTCATCTAGTGCAGTGTGCAGTTTATTTCTATCTGTCTATACCCTTGAAGCCTCTATCAAAAGCAATATGGTGTACATCAACAGCCAAATTGGTCTTTATCACAGTATCTACGTAACCTAATTAAAGGTCAAAGATCACAATAAGAGTCATATTAAATCCTCTGTGACTAAGAGGAATTGAATAGCATGCTGTATCATGTAGAGGTGAGAGGTCAGTCTGGGGTCAGGGTCAGGGACATGGTGTGAGGCTTAGTTTTATCAGCTCTGTTACATAGGGCCATGCACTTAAAGCAGCACTGAGTGGCGGGGACTTAATTGTTCCTGTCACACACTCGTCTCGGCCACAGCTGCTCCCCACAGTGTAAACCTGTAGAAAACCATGGTAGCATACCCACACATGCTGATTCAGCATCTCATATTTACACTCATTTCCTTTTCTTGTTTTCAGTTTACATTCAGACTTTCCAGCTTGGAATGCCTAATGCAGAGGGAAAGAGTGAGAAGCAAAAAAAAAAAATAATAATAAAGAATTAGTCATCTTAGTTTTCCATGACTGACACCCTGTTTCTTGTAAATCCATCCACCCTCTTACTCATATTCACCTTAATCCAACAAACATTGTCATTATTTTAAGGTTAATTTTTGTCCAATAAAAAAAATAAAATTGTACTATTTGCCGCTTTATATAGCTATCATCAACCCAGATCAAGAATACCTTTAGGCACAACAGCTGTACAAAACCCTAGCCAAAAAGGAAAAAAAATTGCAAACTAACATTTTACTCCATTATCGACCCCACATGCACACCCAAAATTCAAATTCCCTTGAAACCACTACATGGTAAGGGGATACCAAGATATGCAGACAAGAGCAATATGGCTCTCATTCCTCTCATTCTGTAGCTCTACAGGCTCTGTGTATGTATTCCTAGCCAGAAAGGTTCAGAGGCCCAGGAGCAGATGGAGCAGTCTGGCCTTATCCTGGGTGGGCAGCAGTTATCCAGCACTCCTCCACATGCCCTCGGGAAATATGTAATGGATTTAATGTCCAGCCATTGAAAATTCAATATTATATGATTTAATTTAGCCTAATATCAACATCAAATGCAATGAGATATACAAAATCTAAAAGCATTCTTGTATATTTTCTTTGGGAAAAAACTTTGGGACATGGTGATTCATTGTTAGCTTTCCAAAAGTCTGGAAAATGCAAATACAGAATCTTAAATTTTGCTGTAAAGTCCATTAAAATAAAAACAGTTTTTACGGCAAAATCTCAAATTTTGCGGTAAAGTCCATTAAAATAACAACAGTTTTTCAACCCCAATCCCTTTTTTGAATTCATTGATTTTAAAGATAAGTTGTGAAATTCCATTTATTTCACAATAATATATATTCATATATATTATTGTATATTATATTATATTATATTATATTATAGTGGTGGTGGTTTTCTTTTTTAAAAGAAATCCAACCTTAATTAAGAAACAACTTTATCACTGAGTAATTGAAGTGTATTTGAAATAATTTATTCAGGATATATCTAAAACTCATGTTAGAGTTTCTATTTTTATGTAACCATATTTTTAACACTATTATAATTGTTGGCATGATCCATCTGATCATGTGAAATTTGGGTCCTGTCAAAGTGGAAAACAAAGCTACTGATTCACCAATAGCTAAATTTATATATAAAAAAAAGGGTCCATGTAAACACTTCAGAGTCGAATAAACTGATGGGGGCCAAACTGAATGAACTTGTATACAAAATAGCTGTGTTTAAATAATTCATTGGATAGAAGAATTATTGCATTGAATCTGTCGAATATGATGTATCTTACTTATAAAGTAATTTTGTGCTAATGTGCATTTGTCATCACACATTCTGAGCAACATGGCGACTGTGAACTCCCCTCAACAATTAATTTCAGTCTGTTGATTAATTAGAGTAATATTTACAACGTAGTTTTTTTTGTTTTTTTAGTCTTGTGTGAAGTATAGCAAATATTCATTAAAAAAAAAGTACAAAATGTTAACTGTATTGTAATTCAATTTTGTACACATATAAAAATTCTATCTAGAGATACCAAATGGGGAATGGAATGAGATTCCACACACTTCCTTCCAAAAATACACTAATTGGAGGACAGATCTGCTTTACACAACTCTTCTCTTGATATTAGTACAGAAATGAGAGTTGTTCAGAAAAAGATGCAGCCTTGGAGGTAGCACATGCTGCATAGAGATAAGTCAGCTAGTGGGAAGGAATTGGAAGGACCATGATTAGGGGAATAATCTGAGGAGTATAAAACATTTCCCCCAAGCCTACATAGCGACGGTGCTCAATTTGCTTAAATCAGTCACTTGCTTGTAGGGTATCAAAGTTCTCAAGATTTCCAGCCTGATGTTTTATATTTTTTGTCATTTCAACACTAACTACTTATTTGAACAGTGTTTAGTATAATTACAGCGAACACATGTTTCTTGTTTAATTGACCTTTTAAGTTGGTTTACTCGTATAAAATAAAATCTTTCAGGAACCCTCATGTTTACTTATGTAATTTTTTAAAACCTCAAAACCACAACAGCATGTCTGGAGAAGCACATAGATTTTGCCCTAATGAAAAGAGATAAATATGTTAATTTATACATCATCACTGTCTGGTGTAATTTGACCTAAAATGGCAAATAATTCCAAGTGGCTTAATTATTACAATCACCTCAGTCAAGTCATCTACACAGCAAGCAGCCTTTTCAGAAACCATTTAAGTACAGTAAGCAATTAGGTTCAACACTGATGTAGCATTTACACAATGTGAGGTATTCACTAAACATCATTTCCTTTCACAGTGGAAATTAGTAGCAATCTAAATAAGTCAACCTTCGCCAACAAAATCCTCTTGTGTGCTATAATTACTTCACAAGATTGAGTTGAAACACATTCGAGCTCTGTTTAAACCACCTACAGCTGTAGTGTGGTTTAGACTACATTTTTTATTTATTATTAATTTTTTTCACATTTCTAAAAGAGGGTCCTTACAGGTTACAGATCATAACTCATTTAAATGACTAATGGTTTGACAGTGTATCATTTATAAAGAAATAATTGATAATTTACACTAGTTCTGGATTACTTATAGCTAAACGCCAACCATTGCCCACTGTTTATTGATACTGCATGGATTCTCTGCAAGTCAGTCCAGTAGTTTGTACTGTAACAGGATACATGCATGTTGTTTATAGCTGCAGTTTAAAATAGAACCATGACTCATGGCTGCACTGGCTGTGGCAGTTTGTGACCCAACACCCTTCTCCTATTGCCCTGAAGAAAAGGAAAAGGTGGCGTTAGCATGGTGGGACTGAAAGCAAGGTGTGTTTTTGTATGTGTGTAACTACTTGGAAACGATGGAAAAGAATGAAGAAAAATACAGAGGGACAGAGAAGAGATTTCAGGCCAGATTATGTCAGTTCAATCATTCTCACACCCACTTTCCGTTCAGTGAATAAAACCACAAATAAGGTTTGAACTAGGGCAATCAAACAGGCCACCTCACGCCCCCACACTTAATGCCTGCTTCAGCCTTGTCATGGGGGGGTTACATGCGGTGTGTGTGTGGGAGGGGTGGGTCTGGACTCACGGTCCGAGTTCTGAGCGCTTTAGCAGACAGGTCGGCTCCAGTAGCAATGAGTCATGGCTGTCTGTCTGTAGGGCCTGCAGTCTAGCCATTCAAGGCTTATATTTTATCGCAATGCTAACAACTGCTTCAGTCACATAAATAATAAACCCCTCACTTCTAACCTATGGGACGCAAGCTATCCCCGATCTCGTGGCAGTCCTCATATGAACATGTTCTACAAAGTAAATTGAATTGATCACAAATTGAAATCTTAAGCACAAATTGAAATGTTAAGCAGGGTCAAGTGTACAACACCATGTCTGTAAGACACTCGACATTTTGTCCTCTCTTTCAAACAGACACTCAAAATAAAAGATGCTCAAAAGATTATGAAATTAGAAGTTGATGCTGCCAGAAGTTTGCTATACCGACAAGGTTTGATTCATGAGGCGAGGGATGACACACGTTTCACTGAAAAGCTTAATGAGCATCTTAATATGGCATCAGTATAAAACATATATCTGTGGTTGTTACCCCAAAAGCCTGCACCAATATTGGAGCTGCCAACATTAACCATTTTCATAGAAGAAACAGACTATACCATACTCAGCAGCCAAACCTCTCTAGCACATTTCTCTTGACACACTTCGGTATAGAGGCGTTTGGACTTGGCATACTTCCCCACTGATGCTGAAGAAGCAGCAGTTATACAGTACAACCTACAGTATGAAAGACCACTGTATTAGATTTTAACCACATCAGAACCATTAGAGAGCAGCACCACAATGTTAAGCTCCTGCAAAAGCTTGTGCTGAGCACTGCAAAGACTTTCCACACAAATGAGCAACGATTAAAGTCTATTTTCACCAGCACATATTCAGTATTTACCTACTGTGAAGTTCTGCTAAAATCGCTAACTTTAGTGTTGGTCTTGACTACAAGCTGGGTATGGGGGAAGATGGATGGAGTCCAAATCAGGTAGATTTCACGGATGAAGCAGAGGCCTTCTGGCATTGTTTTTGGGAGGAAAAAAAGAGCAGGATCATCTTACCTTTCAGGAAAGAGAAGCAAAAAAAATGCAAAAATGGAAAAGGGAAACAGAAAGGTATGGCGGAAAGAGACAAAAATAAATATAGAGACAGTCAAGCAGACAAGAAGTAAAGAGATAAGAAAGAGATGATGCATATTTGTCCTGCTGAAACACCTACCTGCATATCGGTGAGTGTTACTGAGAGTAGAGGTGTATTACTGTACAAAAGTGCATCTTGATTAACATGGACAAGCTCACCCAGTGCAATACATTTACCATGTCTGGTTTAGATTTACTCATTTATTCATTAAGTGATTGCTTTGTTTTTTGGTTTTTCCCATTTGACCCCCAATTGTGTCATCTGTTGCATCACAGGGTAGAGTAACACACTTGGAGGAAAGTGCTATCTACAAATGGCCTCAGTTTGTTAGTGTTGTTCTGAGTGACAAGGCAAAGTGTGTGTGTCATACCTCCCACCCAGAGTGCACGGCCAAATTTTGCTCCCGAGATACCAGACCATGGATAACTGTGACATCATCTAGAAATCTCGTGATCTTGAGTGGAATTAAAAAACAACAACCCCATGCACACCTAACTAGGAGCTTGAAACTTGTTTCTGACTGTGCGTGACCAGGCAATATAAAACTTAAAGCTAATGGATATGGTAAGTGTTTTTTGTACAATTCCAATCATATAAATCAATATCAAATAAAATTTTTAACAATATTTCCAACATGTTTTGCAAGAGAACTGGGTTTGATGTCCGAATTATGTACGAGTATGAAACCTTAAAGCCTGAACCTGCTAGTACCTGCTAACAGATGATACATAATAATTTATCATTGAAAATAGATCAGTATACAGAATGGCAAATATGCACACACACCCCACATTATTACTATTCTTACTTCCGTAATTCTGCAAAACCCAGAATGCAAATGAGAATTCAAATTTCAAAACCTATATCCTCAGTTTAATTTTCCAGAGAAGACTATCAAACACAATCATACAAATGTTTGGTACAAACAAACCAGTTTGATAAGCATGTAGACTAATACTAAACATTATGTGTAGTGGTTTATGGCATAGAACTTCATAGACTCTTGTACAGAACACCAATAAATTGCAGAAAGTGCCAATATGCAAGTAAATCTATTAATGAGTCCAGGCAGTGATTTTTCATGGTAACTTTGCATTTTGAAACGCCATTGGTAACACCTGCAGACTTTCCTGCAGAGTTTTGGATTACGGAAGTGATGGAAACAGACAATGACTATGTTACCTGGAGAGACAGTCACCTGGAGGGCATGGCAAATATGCACATTCAGAAGAAGACACACTGACAACAATTTGAATATCATCCAGCCTAGAAACAAACACACTGTAGACACACACACACACATTGTCTGACCTTCATACACACTTGACTCACTGCTTACTCAACAACAGTCTCTCGCTGTGACACTTGCATTGATTCATAGCTTTAGTAATTGGAACATTATTGTGTCTGCGGTTTGCTGCTATTAGCAGTAGTTAATTAGAGTGTGTGCAGTAAATCTGTGTTACCTTCCTCTTCCTCACCTGCTGGCTAATAGAAGGGGATTTTTTTTTGGTAAACCGAGAGCTCTAGTACACAAACAGGATCTTATCAGCAGGATCAGGTATGTATGGGAAAGCAATACCAAGCAACTCACTTGCCCCCTAGATAAGGAGGTACAAGTTTCCAGTTTACGCTGCAGGCATATCCTGTTACTAATACTGGCTTGTTTTTGTTCCTCTGCAGGGATGTCTTGTCCCCTTAGGGGGACAGAAATGTCAACTTCCCCTCACTCACTTTCCCTCTCAACCCATCACATGCAGACAGAGACAGACACGCTGATGTACACACTACTGGGTCACAACTTTCACAGAAACATGAATACTTCATCCCATCTCAAGGTGAGAGACGGGTCATAGACAGTTTTTTTTCACAGAGAGTTTTTTTTCCATACAGTGTACGGTGAAATATTTAGGTTGTGAGTGGAGGTCTAGCTGTCTAATACTTCAAGAGGCATAACATGCTGTGGCAGGTGCTTTACAGCCTTTGTACTCAGGTTCAAAGGTCAGAGGTCAAACCACTCAAACCACAGAATCTCCTTATGCTGTCAGATCCCCCTAATGTGACTTAGTATTAATTACAGTTACAGAAGTACACCAGTAGCTTAGACAGACAGACAGACAGACAGCGGTAGTAGATGGGCAGACAGATAGACTGACGAAAATGTGGATACCTGATCATCACACCTATATGTTTGCATTACAAACCATGGGCATTACAAATTAGTTGGTTCCCCTTTTGCTGTTAGAAATAAATAGTTTGAATAACTTATTATTAGTGCTGTAAATATCGAGATATAAACAGCAATTTCTTTTTTTATCCATGAGATACCAAGTACCTTAGTTACTGAGATAGATTCACATGACCCATGACATTTTTTTTCTGTTCATCCCATTCTTCTTTTGCCTCCTCTAGGGTTCAACCTTCCACCTCTCCCTTCTGTCAGTGATCTTCTGTGCAAAGCCTTCACACAATCCCATTAAAGTGTTTTTTCAACCACATTCCTGTGCTGTCTTTCAGATCTGGCAGTTTACTTCGACGTTTAGAGGCCGTTCTGGATCGCTAGGACTGCTTTCACTTCCACTTTGATAGACCCTTTGAGTGACATAGCCCCTCAGTAGACGCTCCTCTCACCTGCATAGGTAGTCATTAACCTCATCGCTCCTGCACACCGCCACACTCTTTCCTGTCAACACGGCTAATCCAGATGTCTAAAAGCTGTAAACCCCTGTTCTCAGATACTCAAGTGCCTTTAATGCCAAATGAAAGTTCTGTGGACAGATGGCAGGGTAATTTGATAAACTCTCTTGGTTTTTTCTGCCCTTGTTGTCATTAGGAGAAGCTTAGCATTTTGACAGTTGATGACTGGGCGAACATAGTTCAGGTAAAGCTATGGGGTTGAGGGAGTGGTATGCATATTGTAATAGGGTAGACACATACAAAAAGGTGTTTATGTCATATCATTGACCCTTTATCCGAAGCAATAACAGGAAGGTCTAACAGGCCAGAGTCTCAAATTAGTGTTTTTTGGCCCCAGAGAACTCTTCCCAACTCTCCCAGATATGTGCATTTGCATCTAAAAATGAGGAGGTTGCCACAGCAGACAACAATGTCAGTGTCAACGAGAGTTCATCCAAGTCGAAGAAAGACGCTGCCAGCTAAGTCAAGTCTGAACAAACACCATGACAGGAAGCTTCACACCTCTCTTATGTTGTCTTACGCTTCTCAGCACTCTTCATGGTACCTGACAGGCCTGAGAGTGGTACAGCTGCCAACTACATGCTATAGCTGACCCAAAGCCTTGTTTTAGAGCAGCTTTCCTATCACTGAAGAATGACCGATCTTCGGATTAGCTCCTGGTACCTTGTTCTTTAACACACTGAACAGAGGTGCGATGATGAGTTCTTGGTTGTTTGCCAGCAGCTGTATTCGTATTCAAACAGGTGAATAAATGTGAACTGATTCGAAGATATATCTGCTCAACCCTCCAGAGGCTGCCTCCTTTATCTCCCTCTGCTGGTTGCTGAGAATGCTGGGCATCTGTGTCCTGTGCCAATAACGTCCCTTTTAGTTCACATTAAATGTTATCATTCGTATACAGAAACACTTTCTTTCATATTTATCTGAAGTTGTCTGTAGGTTTGTATTGAATATGGTTAAAAGCCTTTGTCGTTCTAGGCCTACCAAAATGCAGTCCACAGGCAAAGGTGTTAAAACAACCATGGCATGGCATGACCAGAAACATGGTATGACCAGAAACAAGTGCAAGATACGGTAGCTACAGGACATGTTCTATTGGATATGCTCAGGGAGGTTGGGGTTGTTGTAGATGTGGTAGTGGAAAAGGTGCAAGAATTAGTACTGAGAAGGTACAGTAGGTCAATTGTATTATAAATACCAAATACCAGTCTTTTAATGTATAATAAGACTACACACTTATTTAATTCAATTTTATTTGTTTAGTGCTTTTACCATGGACAATGTTTAATTCCAGATAAATTTTAAATTTATAAAGATCTAATCTGAAAGCCTAAGGTGATGGTGACAGGACACCCTGAGAAAACATAAATATATTAATAAATCAATTACTAATAATGTATTCTACTATGACTTCTACTTCCTGTAGATTCTTTAAATGATGTTTTAGAGAACACAAAGTTTCACATGCCATTCATTGCTGCAATCAATCCCCAATATAATAGAACACTGTTTCCCAAATAGCTCTGGAGTTCCCCAGAAGGACCACATTTTTTGGTCTCTACCAGCTTGAAACACATGTCTAACAGGTATTCGTTGTTCTTACCTGCTTAGGTGTGTTGAGAGGAACTGACTTCAGAGAAAAGCCAAATTATGTATGTATTAATGAACGTAAAAGTAAATGTTCTTTATTTGGAATTTTCAAGTAACACGACACAATGCTTAATATTTCTCAATTCAAAGAGCTTTTAACTTTTTTTTTTTTTTTTAAACCTCTCAAAACATAAATGTTTTTCAACACATTAAAAGAATTACTCAATTCTTTTCTTCTTCAATTATTTCTGAATTACACAAACGTCATCACTCTGTAAACACACAAATATCTGTGTACTCCTTTCAATTCTATGTTATTTCTTCCACACCACTAAACACTCAATCATGTTTCTCTTCATGCAGAAAGTGTTGCCTGCTGAGCAGACAGGTTGGGACTGTACACCTTTCAGCAGTTTAGCCATTTTAAAACGTGACCACCTGCACCATGTCACCCAGCTACAAGGACGCGTGGTTCTGGAGTAAACCTAATCCTGACAGATCTCCCTGATTTGGATAGTGACCTTCAGTCTGTTTCATCAAAGACCCCTGGAGCATATAGGTTCTGTGATGAAGGATAAAAGCAGAGCTCTCTGTAAGGTATCACCTATGTTATGTAGCCCTCGGGAGGCTTGGAGCGCCAATGAACAGGGCTCTTTTGGGGACTGGATAGAACTTGAGACTATGATGGCTCTCACATGGAGTAAAGTGGAATAAGTTGACTAAATTTAGAGGATACATGGGGTGGAGAGGTTTACCTCAGGCAACCTATTGTAAAGAGTATTCCAAGGACAGATAGCACAAAGCTCACATGCTATTCATTATTGATGATAATCCCACATATAGAAGAGCAGTGTTTCCCAAACCAGTCCCCCCCCCCCCCTCGGTATTTAAATACACTAAGGGATTTAGTTACCATTGACTTGAGTTAGTATTGTGGTGGAAAACCTACAGAAAACTATACACTATTAGAACCCTTAAGAGTTTGTCGGTCATTCCTTTAGGGAAACCAGTAAAGATTCCTTACAGAACCCTACAACAGTTTTGCCTAAAGAAAACAAAGAATATTTTTTAGAATCCAAGAGCCCTTAATTATCCAATAAACCCCTAAAGAACCCCCGAAGAACTATTATTTAGAAGATTGCACTAGAGAGAATGTGTGCCACATTTAATAGGCATATTAATGCACATAACCCCAATACACCAAACCCAAAAACACCAGAAAGTTGCAACCCTAGTGATATTTGAAATGGGGCTATATTTTTTAAATCGAAGGAATGTGGCTCTACAGTGAGAGCTATAAGCACAGGGGAAAAGTGTCTCTGACCAGTTTCCCCTCAGCAATGGTGTTTTGGGATTTCTCATCTTTTCTTTTCCTCTCCTCTAACAATAGAGGAGAAATGAGTGGGACGAATGGAGAAGGAAGAGATTTGCTTGAGAAAATAAACGTGTGAAATAAACACTGGATGTATTGGTGTCGAGTTACTGTAAAATCGCAGGACTCTGCTCAGGGACCGGGTATGGTAACATGATGCGGATAATCATGTTGCTGCTGAAATCCATCCGCTCAGAGACTGCAGGCAGCAGTCAGAGAATAACACACACAGGGTTTAAGGAAAACAGCAAAATATGAGTGGAAGCACCCCCCTAAACACCACCTACACTACTCCATCTGTATTATTGTTAGCTGGCATCTTTTATTCACGAAATCACTCAGGTTTATGGGAGAGGACAAAAACAAAAACGACCAAGTTAAAACTTATTATTGATAATCTACCGTAAAATAGTTTTCAAAACAGATTTTGGTTGAGTAAAAGGCCGTTTGTCTTACTGTATAAGAGGGTGAGGACCTCAAACGAATCTTAGCCTCAGAACCAAAGTGAAATCTTTTTATCATTTTATTAGCTTATTTTCTCTAAATATAATCTAATGATGTAGTAAACAAAAAAACACACACACAAAAAACAGGACTTGCCGAACATCTCCAAAAGGCCAAACCCATGCATACAAACTACCAGCAGCTGCTATTATTATTATTATTTATTTTTTTACTGACAAATATTTGTATATATGGATTAGAATGTGCACAAGAATAAACACACGTGCACATTTCTGACACATACAAAGACACATTGCCCAAAAAAAAGATCATTTTAGAAAATTATGGAAACAGATCCTTTCTCCTACACACAGATGAACGTAACCCTAGACCAGGCTATGCTCCTGATTGTGTATAAACACACTCCTATGGGAAACCTGAAGAGGACAATCCAAAAACAAATTACTTCATGAAAACTCTCAGCATTTCACTGCTCTGTTTAAATCACAGCACACAAAATGTCCAACAAAGCTCACGGCTGAGAGCCAATCAACCAGACACATGCTTCCAAAGCATACAAGTCCATTCCTAAAATGACAAATGAGGTCACAGCATACTACATTTATAGTTTCAGTGTAACCAATTACAGTACAGAATGATGTTCTTCTTGTCTGTCAACAAAAAAAAATCTAACTATATGGGTGGAGATGAAAACCAAAGATCAAAATTACAGTAATATAAAGTGTATCTAATAACCATCAGAAGAATCAATGACTGTGTTGATGTTTTGTTGCAGGGGTAGTGGTGTGAAGTGAGGCACACTGGGGTGCGGGGGTTGAAGGAAGTATCACGTTTCAGTGTCTGCGAGTGCATGTGTGTGTGAGAATGTGCAGAAGTGTGTGTGTTTGTATGTGTGTACAAGAAAACTTCTGCTCTCTCCTAACTTCTCAGGTTTCCTTTCTCTCTCGCCCCATCCCTTGAGTCAGAATCATCCACCTGCCTCGAGTGTGTGAGTGTGTGTGTGCACTGAAAACAATAGCTGGCTAGGCTGCATCCCTCCTCAGGCACTGAGATTTGCACCCTGTCTTCTGAGCCTGGGAAAGGAAGTACACCTGTAACTCTAACCCGACTCTGAAGGTTATACAGTCAAGTCCATGCAACTTACTTTCTGACTCTTAAGAATAAATCTTTGTGTGTGTGTGTGTGTGTGTGTGTTAATGTGTGTGTTAATGTGTGTGTGTGTGTGTGTGTGTGTGTGTGTGTGTGTGTACGCTAGTGGTCGAACCACATCAATTAACCATTAGTTCTTAAAAACAATGATTAATAACTCATAATCAATGGCAACTCTCATAATTCTAAAAAGAAGTGTGTTACAGTTTCAACACTGAGCAGAGAAACAAAAATCCAATCCTGGGAAGAGCTGGAACACAGAGTTTTCCACTGCCAATCAATGTGGGGGGAAAAAGACATTAAGCAAAAAAAAAAAAAAAAAAAAAAAGTGAAGAAAGAAAGCAAGCAAAAGAAGTGATCGAAAAGGTGTAAATGGAACCTGCCACTTTGTAGGCCATTCATTTCCTGGGGTTTTTAAGCAAATATTATGAAGATATTATTAGATATTGCACAGCCAATCCATCACTCTTCACAAACTTCAAATTTTTTTGCCCACTCTATTCGCTTTGTCATAATTACTCATTCCAGTTTTTCACACTGACGTGTCTTTTTCCCAACAGTAAGTCCTACAGCAGCACGAAAACACATTACCACACTAAAGTCTTCTCGTCTACAAGCAGCCACAAGCCAGGCGTTGGAGAAATAAACTATAGGCAGGTGGAAAAAGCTAGCATGACAGACACAGCTTAGCATAAGCAGTCAATAGTATATTACACAGGTGTAGAGAACATTAATGCTGGCTAACCGCTGCTTTATAACAAAAGGCCTGAAACAACGTCCAAAAAAAGCTGTACGGTCAAAAATATCTAGAATATAAAATCCAGCTCTCGTTACACACGAGAGAACGATGGAAAATGGCCTTCTTCATCAAAGTTCTTTAAGCGTATAATGAGAATGATTCTATTCATTTAGAACAGGTTATGAATAAAATACAGAATTATTTGAGTATCGATTTTAATCCTTAGCTAATGATGAGCAATATATAATTAGGATAATCCATCTGATAGTTCTAAAGTTCCACGCTAGAAACAGTTTCATCCAAAGATCACCCAATGAGACATAACTACATCTTATACGATTACTTTCCTAATCAAAAGCAAATACCTGAAAACATTTCAATGGCACTAATCTACAGTGTTTCAGTACCTGACTGTTGAGGGTTCTTTCTGTAGTTCAGGGTAAATCTACATGATTACCTGTAACCTAGCCCAAATCTATAACAGGTGATAAATGAACTGCGGAATTCCTTTTGTGCTTAAAATTTAAGTGCTTGTCAAAAGGGAAGTAATACAGCCACATCCAGTGAAAAAATAAAGAAAAGAAAAAAAAAAACTCTCAGTCCATCTTAGAGTGGCTTTTATAGAGCTCCCAACTCAGCCTGAGCGAGGGAGATAATTGGCCGATGGATATTTCAGACACTCAACTCTCCACGTTCCAAGCTCTCCGGGTCCCAGCCGGCCGGAAGCAAGGGCTTCTGGGATAGATTTATACAGGCTCTGGCCTAAATTGCACATGTCAGGGTCGACTCGTGCTAATATTAATATTAATTCCTTTTGGACTTGGAGCTGATTCTGGCAAGCCTAGCACGTCTGGAGTTCTAAGTAGTTTTCCATGAACCTACCATAGCACTGAGGCTTTGGAGATATGATGACAAAAACCGCCTCTCCCTCTCATTCTCTAGCTTTCTCTTTCGCACACCACAAAACTCCACCTCTTCCTCCTCCACCTCACACTCTCTTCATAAATCTGGAGGAGCAGAAATAGTCTAAAACTGTCTGGTCAGCTGTTTTAGAAGAACACACAAATAGGAAGAGACTGAAAAAAAGGGGGGAGGGGGGGTAATGATAATTTGGGCAACAGATCACAGATACTGCTTGCATAATAACTAAGCAAAATATAAAACTACATTCATTGTAACATTTCATGAACCTTAAGATACACCGAGTCAGATGTTCACTAAAATTCTGTAAATAATCAGAGCCTCAAAGGTCCTTCTGGCCTTATGGCCCATAGGCACATAGCTGTCAGGCAGGTCCTTCACTGCAGACGCAGAGTCAGATTTGACGTTCCGTTCATTAAAAATATAACTGCCGTGAACCGATCTGGGATCAGTCGTCTAGGGAGTTTCTGTAACATGAGCCTAAGCCACAGGCCTGCTTCTGATCTGTCCCCAAGCAGCCCAATCGCCCATAAACACTGCTGCTTTGAGTTCATTTGCAGTGTGCCGGCAGCCAAAGACATCATTATACCTGATCCCACAAGTGCCTCCGAGTGGTATCGGAGCTAAAAGGAAGGAGGCCTGCACTATCGCAAACAGAAGGACCCCACACTAACCCACCATGGTGCCTGGTGCTTTCACTAAGACTATTATGGGGCAATTAACAGCACACAGCAGCAGAGCTTGCTTTCTACTGCCAGAATAAACCAAATGTCACGTGATGTCATGGATAAAAATGTGTGCATTTCTTGTCAGATACGTGCCAACTACCACATGATGTTTTGCAAGCTTGGCAATATTGGGCCAACCTTTGTTTAAGCCATCAGAAAACCTGAGGTTTGGGAGCCCAGATTTGCTTCTTCTGTGACTATTAGCTGATCATCTAAATAAATAGTACTGAGATGTAACAACTGCAGTGGCATATCATACCTGGCAACGCATCCCCTGTTAGGTGCAGAGAACATATTATGATCCTGATACCGAACCCAGCTCTAAGCCAACGCAGCTCCACTGTGGGATTCCACTGCATCAGAGGAATGTTAACTGCCCTGCTCATTTAACAAAGTGGTCAGAGCCACTTCACTCTCTAATACATCTTCATTAGGCTTCATTACATTCTCAGGTTCTGCAAAAGTGAAAAGAAAAAAAAAAAAGATCTTATGTACGCACATTCTTGGGTTGGCATTGCACTTCCTCCTCAGGCAGGATGTGAGTTCAGCTGGGAGCTGATCTTATGCAGAAACAATGGCTGAAGCATGAGGTGCTGTGGTAAAAACAGAAAATCACAAGCAAGAATTCACTGTAATCTTAATACAGTTGCAGGATTAAGTAGCTACTTTTTAAAGCATTTAAATACTTATTAAATTTGCAGAATATGTTCGGAGGACTAATACACTGACGCAAGTACAGTGACTGTCTTAAAAGTCCACTTTTAAACAACCAGTTAATGAGATACAAAGAGGAAAACTCCTTGTTCACTTATTTACTTTATATCCTGTCACACTGTTCATGCCTCGTTGTAGTGGGGTCAAAAAAAATTTTGTTGAGTTGCCTGAACAATTGTCTCGGTGATCAAATAACCCAGTTCCTCACATCATCTGCTGTTGCTGGTTGTGAAACCAGCACTGGTGCGTTGAATAGTCGGTATTCATCTCAGTAACAAGCACAGAGCCCTTATATTATATATTAAAGACATTTTTCACACAATGTTTACTATACATTTCACTCTCTGCTTAAATTAAAACCTCATCTCTCTTCTACGCTGTTATTTTCCCAAACGAATATAAATACTGCTACTTTTCTCTTCTTTTTTCATATATACAAATAAAAAAAAATAAAAAAAAACAGCCACGAGGCACACACACACACACACACACACACACACACACACACACACACACACATACAACATTAAATATTCCAGTCTGCATTACAATGTTTGTTTTCATCTCAGATGTGCCGTGAATATTGAGCACTTTAGAGGACTCGATTTCCCTCAGCATATTTTAAGACCGGTGAGTTTTCAAGAAATGCGTCACTCATTCTAACCCCAGAAATACTAACTTCCAAAATGTAATATGTAATATACTAAAGAAGAGTGTACTTTTTAATCCCCTGTTAATAAATAGCCACAACTCAGGAAAACTTGATCACTTTAATGATGGATTTGAATCAAGCCAGAGGAAAAAATCTAAATGAACAGACTCGGCCATAAAGGTTTCCTACCTGACAACGTGACAAACTGTTATTATTATTATTGTTATTATTAATATTGTAATAGAGAAAGACAGAGTTATCTAGCACAAGATGGCAAATCAAGCAGACATGTACATATTACTTTATATTACAATACCAAAACCTGTCAAATTATATTATGTAAATGCTGAGAGAAACAAAAATACCACTTAACTCAAACTGTATTGTGTTTCTCTAGAACCAACGTGAAACTTTTTAGTGGAACAGCTTTAAACTCACAAGTATCTCTTTCCCTTCATTGTTTAAAGAACCAGCATGCTAATCTCAGCAGACCTTAATAGTGCTTTAGGGTTCCTTGTCACACTCAATATTACTACACCGACATTAGAGGTGTCTGAAAATAGTCTGTTCCTCTCTGTGGAAAAGCTCCCATGAGCCAACTCACTGCTTTGCAGCTTTTGAACTTGTCATGCCTTTAAGTTATGATACATTACAGTGTTGTGCTTGGCCTGAGAAGATCTGCAATAATCGCTCGGTGTAAAGCTCTGGCTCACCCTGAGCTGTGTTGACGGCTCTCTGGCCTGGAAAGTACTACTTGCTCCTGCGACGTCCTAGGGAGCACGGGTTTCATGAATGCTGCAGCTCAGGTGGAGGTGCCACAGCTGCAGTTAGTGCCGGGCCAATGAGTCGACCACGCCAAGACTCTGGCATGGTAGAGAATTCCATGCTAAAAGTGAATCAAAAGCCTTGTCAAGTTCAATTTGTACAGTTGCTCTCAAAGACATGACTATTCCACTAGTTTAACAATAGTGTTCAAGCAAATTCTTTATAGCCGTCTGATGACGCTTTTATACTGGCCAGTTTGAAGCAGAATGCTTCATGCAATTAGTTTTTGTATTCAGAAAATACAGCCTCTAGCTAGTGAGTCCATGGCTAGCACTTGTGCTAAATGTCAGCTGCAGGAGCAGTTGCATTGGTGGCAGTGTTAATAGACATAATGGCTTATTAGTGATTGTTAGCACTTGATGACAGACAGTGCTCCTCCTGAGCCAGACTGCAGGCCGTCAGGGAGAAATAGATCATCATTAGCTGTCTTTAAAAGGTGTAGGGGCCAAGCAGCACTCCAGTTAAATAGAGTACCTTCTTCCTTCCTATCCCCCCCCCCCCACACACACACACGCACACACTTATGTGCATACACGCACACAGTAATTTAATTAACATATGATTAATGAAAATCTAACAGTCACATCTAAAATTTCTAGTAACACGTTAATGGTCCGCTAGTCTATAAAGGAAGCTGGGCAAACTGAAGCGAAGTTAAATCCCCTTGGAGAATTGCTTTATTGAGATAAGTGTAATCACGGGGATTGAAGTTGCGTGCCACTGCCGGGATTGCACGGTGTGACGTCAGGGTTGGAAACACAGCCCACATGCAGACAGCATATCTGAATGCAAGTCTGCTCTCCAGCTCCAGTGGTATTGTTTTAACAGTAAATCTGTCCCATTGTGACAAGGCAGTCTGACATTAATAAGGTATTATTACCCCTTATTGTTTAGAAGTCGAATCCCTTAAATGAGCAGCAATTACTCAGCAGGCCACACGTCCTGGCTGTGAGAAGCTAGCAGTGAGGAGATGTGTCAGGACCTGTCCTCCCCTGTCACTAACACTCTTCACACTGAATCCTGAGGGTGATTGGGGGGGGGGGCATTTAACAAAGAAGAGTGAAATAGTCTAAGATTCGAATCTAACAAACGTTGATGGGTTAATCACTTGCTGAATGAACACTGATCACATTTAATCCAATATGTGTCCAGTTTCACAATAGATGCTGGTGTACATTTGGAGTGAGACTGGGGTGGGGGTGGATGTGCTGGGTATGGGGGGGGGGGGGTGTTTTTGCACATTTAACAATTTGGGCTTTAATGAGCTTTAATGAGCAACGACATATCATTGGACATGAATCACTTCCTAAAGCTGCTACTATATATAATCTTTTCACTTTGTCCTGCAATTTCAGCAGCAAAAAGATTAACCATGATTCCCAAAAACTGTAAACTGCACTTGCCATACAGCTGATCACAACATTCACAGTAACACGCTTTTATAAACACGCTTTCCACCAAGACTCTTACCCCCAACCTATGCAGAACACAAAGAAAATTAGAAAAGGCAAACATTTTAGCGAACTCGGGAACAGGCCACAGCATGCATCTCTGGGCATCATGGGATTTTCCCCCTTCTGTGCATCCCCTCTTCCTTCCTATGACCGGGGCAGCGGTGCTCACTTAGTGGCTAAATATGAGACTTGGATTTGAGATATGCATATCGGAACCGCTCCTGTGCCAGGAGGATCACACAGAGGTTTCCTGAAAAAGGCTTCTCAACCCTGGGACCAATGAGACGCGAGAGATAAAACACAACTTCCTAGCCTTGTCTGTCAATCACAAGCTACTGGGGGCTGTGTCAGTGACCCTGGAAAAGGAAGAGGTCCTCGGAGTGTTCAAAAGAATCCAGCTGGGGAATTCACAAGCATTAAAATTTAAAGTGTGAGGAAGGGGGTAAGGACGACGAAATGAGGACAAATATTTGGTATATGTTTGCAAATGCGAAAGCGAGATTTATTGAGATGTAGGTTTTCCACTTTCTTTTCCTTTGCTTACCCTGAAAGTAGGAAAAGTAAAAAAAAGAATATACATTTTCATATATGGAATAAGGTAATTCTCTCTCCTTTCTCTGCCTACCCCTGTCCTTATGGGGAGAAAAACACCTGAGCTTCTGTGGAAATATTTCGTCTGCTCAAGGTTCACTGCTGCAGGGCGCCTTCTCAATAGCATCTCTCTTTCTCATAATCAGTCTAAAGACATTATCCACTTACTGGAGATGAGCTGAGAGGCTGCGGGGGATACGCCACCACGCTAACACGGTTAGTCTAATGGCCACCAGTGAGAGAGCCTAATGAATTTCAGCTCTGAGCGAGTGAGTAGAAGGAGGCGAAGAAAGCCCCAGGGAGAGATGGACTGCTCCTGGGACCTGCTAATCAGATGCTCATGTGGAGATTTTGATATCACGCTCATTTTAGGGACAACAGCTTTTATAAGCTCTGTTGACAAGGTGCAGCCTAATGCAAACAGCCACCCGATTGCCCCGAGGCCTCGAAATGCAGCTGAGAAGTGAACTATATAAGTGAGAAAAGGACAGATTCATAAGTGCAATAAAAAAATCAATAGAACGCTTTTTGTGTGTTTAACAGTGGACGAGACAAAATTGTAAATTTTGCATAATATAAGATACTAAAAACGATACACAGATGATAGATACAAAAATATTTAGTAAAACCTAACAACTGAGTAGTTAGCCTTTATATTCACCTTGTCTTGTCGTTTCCTCCATAGATGAAATAAGTCAGTTTAGAATAACCTTAGAGTGTATAGACTCATATTGTTCATTTTTTCCCCACCTACAAATCCTTGAAGCTTCATAATAAAAATGGAGGCTTCATTTATATACACATTAAAATATTTTTTGTTAAATTATGTATGAACTTAAAGAAGCATCTGTATATGTAAAGTCCTCGATGACATGCAAGTCATTCATCAGTAAGGTCCTTCTTCTTAACTACTAGGTTTAACCTTCTCATCTTGGGGAACTGATTCGAGTTCTTTTGCTCTCTCTTCAGTAAAGCACTTGCTCATGGTCAGTGTTTCAAAGGTTAGGCTGTTGTACATAACGCTGTGTATGATTGTGTGTATTTCTTGGAAAGCACACAAGCCCCTTTGACAGGTTTTTCGGCCATGCTCCAACCCACCTCTGTGGGAAATCTGACAACAGCTCATAAATCTGGTATTTAAATCATTGCCAATTGTGAATGAATTGAACATGTGTACACTTAAAATTGTTTAGTTTGACTACTAAGAATTATGCATCAAAATAAAGCTTTCAAAATACTATCAAATTAAAAATAAATACATATTGTGTTTGGGTAGTACGGGGCGGTCTGGTGAGGAAGTGCTGCTCTATTGCCTTCTTCACTTCATTTCACACACCTGCCTTGTCTTTAATCACCCCAAAGTCCCTTTGCACTCTTGGCGCGCCTGTTTAAATTACATCTGCATCCTTTTGTTTTTCTTAATTTAGCTAATGAAATACTAGGTAATAGGGTAGGATTGGAAAACGACTCAACGTACACACGAGTGCATGTGCTTTCTCCTCCTCACATATTACTCAGCAGGAAAAAAAAACCACTGATGAAATAGCACATACAGAACTTGCTGGAGAGCTGAAAGATCCATCTTGTACCACTGAGATCACTGCTCCATCCTGACGCATCTTTCCTCTAGGAGGCCTTGATAATGCCTGCTCCCAAAGCTGAGCAATATATCAGCCTCTCAGGGACACAAATGGGACAAGTGGATGCGTGGCTTTGAACCCATGTTCAAATCCACTAGCTGTACCCCTGGGATAGACTTGCACTCTGCTTTTCTATGGATTTTGCTTACACATCACAGCAAGGCCCGACTTCATCCACACCTGCTTTTAAAAGAGTGTGCGGAGTAGCAGCATCAGCTCAGCCGATGGACTTGATGGCTCTCTGGATGGCGGCGGCATTGAAGCTGCCACTTAATTGACTCTTATACTAGCTGGCTCACGTATTGCAGCTGTGATTGAAAGGAGGTTTGTAATGACACAGGTGACTATGGGGGTGCTCCGCCAGTGCTAACTGCTCATAAGCTGAGGGGATTGAGAAATGCAATGCACACACAATGACTAAAAAGACCGTAACAAGACCCAAGAGCACTTATAACAGACAGGGTTGCATGAAGAACCATTTGCCAGAAAACAATATCTTAAGAAAAACAAGCGAATAATCTTCATTTTCTAAAAGCCTTCAGGTAGGAGATGGTCCATCTATGACAACAGAAGCACTGTGGACGGATAAATCCACCGAAAAATCTCCGATCTGATGAGACATCTCCATAACAAAACGCAACCTAATGTAAATTTCATACCCTGATTTGCTATTCCCTCCGGTTTCTGGGAAGAGCTCAGGGCATTGTGGATTCGTTATTTATCCATTTCTTCATTTAAGCCACATGAATACACACAGATTGAATAATAGAGAGGAGGGAATATGGGAATAATTTTGAAGGGGCTGATTAGCACGTTTCTAGCTTGGGATAATTGGGTTTATCTTTTCCCCCATGGCTCCCCTTTTTCCTAATACACTGTCAGTCAAACAGCTAGACCATTGTTATATTTGGGGGAAAAAAAAAAAAAGATTGACAATCTTTGACAAATAAATCAAAAGAATGAATCAGGAAATATATCGGATTTTTTTTTTTTTTTTTTTTTAATATCAGAAGGATTTGCATCTTTGATTGGAGAAATTTTTCACAAGAAACGTAAATACAGAGAGATTCTTCACTGCCTTTCTTGTGACCTGGCCCTGTCTTGTTAACAGTATCGTTTGACAGCACTGTGTAAGTTAAGAACCAAGGCTGAACAAAAGTACAGTTATCAAGGTTAGTTGACAACTCGTCGGTGCACTTGAAGCAACGTGAATACTAACAATTTTGTACGTGTTCCTTCTTAAATGTTGTTGACTACGAGGTGGTAAAACTAAAGATCCCCACAAACATGGGGTCATATGTAATATACTAGTCAGCTTATGAGTTTGACAGATTAGCCATCATTATGATAGATATTGCATTTGATTCGGCTTCATAAGGATTTCTGACATTCAAAAAGAAGATGCCAACTACATGTGGTCTTTGAGGACATCCTCCTAATCGATACAAAGTTGTCTGACTATGTCTATAGAACGGACATTATTCATAATAACATTCTCCAGTGTTTATAATAATTTATAAATCACACCCTCCAGTGTCACCCAAATGAGGATGAGGTTCCCTTTTGAATCTGGTTCCTCTCGTTTCCTTCCTCTTCCATCCAAGGGAGATTTTCCTTGCCAAATTCAACTTCAGGATTGCTCGTTAGGGATAAATACAAATGCATTCTGTAAAGCTGCTTTGAGACAATGTCCGGTGTTAAAAGCGCTACACAAACAAGAGTGAATTGAATGGAAAGCTTTTTCAAACGTTTTAGTTAAAATACCTGCAGTGGCGGTATTTTATTTATTTATTTATTTATTTTTCATTTTCCTTTAGTTTTACATGTTGAAAATGATAACCTATTACTTTGTTTTTGAGGTTGCAGACGATCCCTACATTTGTTGCTTCACCTAACTCGCCAACAAAAATGCAAGCGTTAAAATAAATAGCTAGATAGATAAATGATAAAAAAACAAAAACACACACAATTCTCAAGATCATATTAGCATAACAACATAGGGATTTGACAAACGTTCTTACCAGCAGGTCCGTGGGCAGCATAATCATGTTCTTCATTGCTAGTTTCATTGGGAGCGTCTCCTAAGACCACCGCTGCTGAACACGTGCATCCACGCCAAGACGAATGGTAAATCTCTCAAATGCAGACAGGCTTTGACAGGATACAAGAAAATTACTCAATGGAAAAAAAAGACTGGGAAAGACACCAACCTTCAGCCATGAACTTCCTTCAGTGTAGACAGCAGCGGTGAAATTCTGACTACAGACATGTGTGCTACCTCTCTTTATTGTCCCTTCTAATAATGATAACCCACTACTTCTTCAGATCTTCTTTTGAAGGAAAATCGGGAGACTGTTCATATACGACACAGAGGCACACTACAACAATGCTTACCTCTTATATTAATAGTCACACACAATTATTTTTCATTGCTCGTCACCATGACTATGAGGTCGCTAATAAGCGTTCCCGCTACTGATTTCCGTAACATTTATCAGTTTGTGGTGCAACTAGCATTGCAAATCAGATTTCTTGCACTAAAATGAAACATGACTTGGCATTTGTATTTAAAATTCAGCAGTGAATATATGCATTATATTATACGAGATGGAGGAGAAGCAGTGTGTGATCTACAGTCTTTGTCTTATGGAGGGTACATGCAATAAGCTGCTCCATACTTGCATAAATTTGAACTTTTCTCAACTTTATTGTGTCGCTTGACACTCCCACATTTAATCTGTTGCTAGTGGTAATCTGCCAATTCCCATCTCACAGCCAACTCTACCTAATCATACCAGGAAAGGTGCAAAGCTAAAAGCTTCCTCCGCATCTTTTTAAACTGCTCTTCATGCTGCGTCACTGGGCAGCATAATACACTCAGAGAAAAATGCTATAACCCTCTTCCACATCTTTGGCATCACAGATCCCCACAATTAGCTAATGAGAAAGTATGGCATCGCACCCATCAACAGAGTAATGGGAGTACTAGCTGTACTAATGGGCCTGCTGTACTCCAGTCAACGATGGTTGTGGCATAGCCAAAATTTGATCCCCCAAAGATAGGACAACACTTCCATAGGGTATAGATATTTTATTAAACTGTTTAATGATGCCATAAGATAACCATGACAGCATGATTATTCATTAGCATTTATAACCAAATATACAACATTCAAAAAAAAAAAAAAAAAAAAAAAAAAAAAAAAGGAGAGAGGGGGAAAAAAGAATATCAAATGTTTACTTTAATCTGGGAATCCTAAATGAGAACCCTGATTAGGTCCAAAGTGATCCGCTTTCTTTGAAGATCCACATTAAGAACCCGGACTTCAACTCGCTCTCCAGGTCCTATAGCAAGACTTCTTCGCCTCTTGTCAACGGGTAGTTTATCTGGAGTGATAAAGCGCTTTGGGATGAGACCTGATTTCCCCACTCCTATGTCCACGAATGCCCCAAATAAAGCGGTGTTTTCCACATGCCCTGTTAGAACTGTGCCCTCATAGAGATCGCTTATGGACACGATGCTCTGTTTAAAGACCGCTTGCTCAAAGTCTGTGAAAATAGGAGAGGAGACAAGACCAAAAGTATATGAGCGAGCAAGAAAAGTAGTCAATAAGATGTCATTAAACATGTTAAAGCAAATTCGGTTTTTCAACAAAGTTTCCAAAGATGTTTTCTAAGGCACAGCAAAAACACCCAATTAAACCAAAGAATCAGCTGGAGTTGCCTATAGCAAGTGAAATTCTCACTCCTCATACCATCACACTTCTCTAACTCTGAGACAGGGCTCAAGTTTTTTTCTCTTCTAGGGAAACGTTCTTTGGGAGGTGCTTTTAGATAAACACAGCCTCTCCACAGGCTCTGCAGTCCAAAAAACATTCATCTCTGATTATTCTAATCCGGGACATCTTACCAAATGCAAGGTTCACATGGCAGCTATTTGTACAGCTGGCTATGAAGTGAGCCTCATCAGGACTCCAAGTAGTGGAAGTGAACCTGTACATTCCTGTTGGAAAAGGTAGTATCCCAGGCATGGCTCTGCACACGGCACTGATCACCTTGGTTAATGGTTTTCCCTTGCGCCAAGCCTACTCCAAATACTTAATATTAGGGTTAATTATCATCTGGCTGTAAAGACATTAACATGAAGCCTTGTCCAACATGCCTGGAGAACAGTGTCCTCTCACAAGGCTGAGGGTAATGTTAAAACCAGTAGGTTTAATTCTCACAGTAAGTAGCTGGGATTTCACCACTGGAAGAGCATAACTCTGCTTTTGTCTTTAAGCCGCCCGCTTTTTCTCTCATTAATGATATATCTGTTGGCAGCACTGCTTTAATAACTTGGGTCTTCCCCCAAATTACATGGCAAGACTTCAAACGCTTGGAGTACCTCCCAGATCTCGCACAGACCAGAGAGAGAGAGACTCTGGGGAGAGGAGTAGACAATCATAGAGAAAGAGAGGGAGAGAAAGAAACAGACAGAGACACAGAACACTCTTTAATCTGTCTGAATTATGGTCATATGGGGAGAGTCCTTTGGTCTGTCTGAGCGTCTGTGCATGTGTGCATTTCGTGGAGGCAACGCATGTGCTGAGTAGTGCAACTTCCAATGAAAGAAAATGATGTTGCATTAAATTAGTAGGCAATATTACAGAACTATTATAATAAAGATGAAATCCAAATGAAACACAACAGCATACCCAGCATTCCCATTCTTATTTGGCAGTTCATCTCAGTGATTGCAAGCAACCGGTGATGGTACAAAATAAATAAAACAAAAACACTTGAAAAGAGAACAATGAAAGCCCAGAGATGGTCTAAAGCAGGTTGTGTGGATGCTGGATGCTTCTCACCTTGACGAATGTCAAAGCCAGGTGGTTGAGTGAGGCCATCCACGATAAGCTGCAAAGTTTCAGGGCAGGTATTGAGGGACTGGGCCAAAGACTCCAGACCACTGCTCATAACTGAGCTCTTAACTTTCTGCTGGAGCTCGGCACTGCCAAGCTGATCCAAACTACCACCAATCTGAGATAAAAACCTGGAAAAAGAAAAATCAGACCTCAGAAAAATGAGACAGCTCACTGATAAAGCTCATAACAAATGCAACGTATTGGAGTGAGCCACATTAACATTAAAGTCATTACTTTACATTAGTAACATTAAGACACATTACTTTATTTTAAGTAAAGTTCCCAAAGTCCAGAGAGATGCTGTCTTAATGAATGGCTTTTTAATAGAGCTCCCCAGAGGCCAGTGGACATGGTGGATAAATGTTGTCTCTACCTCTTCAACCTCATATTCCAACTCAGCCTGGGAAGAGATATCTGACGTGCAAGAAAGGAGGCGAGGAAAGGGAGTAAAGGTGAGACTAATTATACTCTAAATCTTGATCTCCAGGGTCCCAAAGATGAACAGCCAGTCTCCTTCTATAAATCAAGTTGCTTCGCAAGTATATCAAGACGGCCACTGGTGGGGCCTCAGTGAGGCAACAGAGGCACTCCCTTAAACTAGAGCCTGACCTAACACAGAGCAGATCCAGACACAGAGGCTTATACCTCACGTTTTGACTTGCAGCCATAAGTGCAACAGAGGACCGGCAAACTGACTTCAGCTATTAAAGCTAAACAACAAGAAAGTTAACCTACAGGATCAATCCCAAAGGTTATGAACAAGTTTCAGATATTTATCAAATATATTACGATAGTAATTAAAAACACACGCACACTGTACATAAAGGAAATAAATGCTTTTTAGCAAAATATTCTACAAAATTTTTCTACATATTTTATATAGTATTATTTATATCTATTTTTTTCCTGACAGCCCTTAAGAATGTCTGAAAAGTAGAACGTATGGAAATCATTCTCATGGAATCAGTACAGAAGTGGGAGGTCAGCGTGTCCAGGGGTGGCTATGGAATGCTGGGTTGGGGGACGCGCTGCCGAGCCAGCCTGCTGATGGATAGCCATCGCCGTCGCAGCCTGACGCCAGCTAGCCAACGCAGCTGTCATCAGCATGAGTGACAGGGCAGGTGTACCCAGACTCCACCTACTTCCTGTAGTACATACAGCCACATTTCTCTGTCTCTTAAATATCCGAATTATAGGAATTCTAAACTGCTCTGTCAAAACACTGCTCCTTACAAAACACTTCTTGGTTCTTGGTGAAGACATAAAGTAGCCGATGAACGACACAAAGATTTGTAGAATCTAGTAGAATTGAAGTGATCAGTGTTTTTTGGAGGAGTGTCCGAGGTCCGTGTAGAAATGTAAAAAAAAAAAATTTAATTTAATGCTTAGATGTAATACTAAAAATAATAATAATGTAAAAATAATGTATTTTGCATTATAATAATTTGTGTGACACTCATCACCCTCTTTTTAAGAAAACCTGTACATTTATGCAATTGTGCAAACATGATCATAAAAATAATAATAAGAAGAAGAATCATCATACAAACAACAGTTACAAGCTTCAGTGAATATTTACTTCAAGCATTAAAATGCAGAAATGCGTGATCTTAGTGACATTGCCTGCGGCATGGTCGTTGGTGCCAGACAGGCTGGTAATTCAGAAACTGCTGATCTCCTGGGATTTTCTTGCACAAGTCGATACAGTTTACACAGAATAATGCAAAAAACAAGTTAATTGATTGGAGATTCCTTGTTAAAGTGAGGTCAGAGGAGCAGGCTAGTCTAATAAGTATTCTTTACAACTGCGGTGAGCATCTCAGAACACACAGCACTTCGAATATGCTGGAACATTTAACATCAGGATGTGCTCCAGTCAGGCCATAACAGGACATAATGATCACAGGCTCAAGCTCAAGGTGAGAAAAAGGCCAGAGCTGTGTCTGAAAATACCCAACACTCTACTACACTGTACGCAATGACAAAGCAGCAGTATGTCCTGATTCCAAGTATACATAAAATCAGGAGATGAGAAATACCCCGGATGACCTTCTGCTTCTGTTGGGATTCTGCAGTATGAAAACAACAAACCACAGCCCTTTCCAAAAGGTATTAAACATTGGTCCGTGTGGCTAAACCGCATTTGTTTAACAACACTCAAGTAAATTGTTAATTTGTAAATTATAAAACAAGCAAATAAATACATATTTTTTGGTTATGACAACATCATAAGTCCTACGAACAATGCCAAGACACCAGATGTAGTCGGTCGGTAGGTGCTCTCTCAGTATGCGATTTGGGACACGATTTTTTTTCCAGCATCCAAAATCGCAATTTGAAGATACTCCAAAAAGGTTGCTGCAATCCTCTGAGTCAAGAAGGAGTCGGGTTAAAAAACTGGATACCCTGTATAGTCACACGGCTGCAGAACAGTTTGTACACACGGTTTTCAGTTACAGCCAACACCACCACATTCACTGGCAGCTCAGATATTCATGAAAGCCAATCAAGGATTGTGTGTGTGTATGTGTGTGATTGCACATGCAAGAATTAATGAATTATGATTCCTAAGAGCAAAAGAAGGTTATGCTTACATTTAATGGTTGGTGATGATCATATGAACATTGCATGATAAGTCACGGTAAACACTTCTGAGATATTGTCTGTAACAATGAGCAAGTAACTAATACATTCGGACCTAGTACTGAGAATTAAAATTTTGTTCGATACAGAATGAAAATAAGCTTTTCATAACCAAGAGTCATGAAGCTTTTATTGTCATTTCAACCATAGATAGCTGAAACAGTACACAATGAAATGAAACAATCTTCCTCCTGGACCACATAAAGGCATCACAGAACTGAAATTTAAAAAGTAGAAATTAACCTTTTAACATAACGTGAATGTGCGTTACTTTGTGCAAACGGTGCAATACAAAAATCAGTGCAGGGCAAGAGGATGTGTGGATGGATGTGTTGGCAACTTCAGAAGAACATCAAATATTGACGAAAGACTACTTTTTACACAAATGACCCGTTTCTCTGAAAACTTTTTTTTTCTTTTATTAACCAATTTATAATAGTTCATATACAACATTTCCAAAGAAGCAGGATATGTAAGAATATTGAGGATTGATGTTCAAGCCCCAGCACTGCCACTATTGGGCCCCTCAGCAAGGCCCTTAACCCTCTTTGCTCCTGGGGTGCTGTATCATGGCTGACCCTGTGTCCTGACCCCAACCTCCTTAGTTCAGATATCCGAAGAATGAATTTCGCTGTGCTGTAATGTATATGTGATAAAATATAGGCTTCTATTCTATTTTTGTACCCTCCATTACTTCTAGTGTGTATATATATATTTTTTTTTTACACTTTGAGTGTAAATATTAATGCTTTATATAAAAAAAATGCTTTTATGAGAATGCTTACTTTGCAATCATTAACAGTTCTGATGTGGCCCTGGGTTTAGTAAAACAACTAAAAAAAAAAAAAAAAGAAAAAAAAATATCAATGCCTTTCCATGTGAGTTTGTGCTCTGAGTTATGAAGTGCTAGGGATATAGAAACACCCACATGCACACACAGTTGACGAATTCCAATGTGTCTCCCAGCTTAAGCAGTCTGTATGTGGTTATGTCTGTACTTCAGTATCACTGCACAGGGTCACATGGGAGGTGCTGAGTACAGTATATCTGCAGCTGGATCTGCCACTGAACTCAGATCAGAACAAGCTCTTTCAACCAAATCTCAGTTGAGAGCTGATAGCAGGATCAGATCTCCCCATGAGGATCAGTAGAGAGTTAGGTATCATGTTATACTCCTGGGCTCCATTTACCATCCCTGTAAATCAACCGCATGCCCGCTTTCAGCTACATGCATCCGATCCAACACAGTCGCCCCACCTCTGTGTTGCTCATCAGAGCCGCTGGGTCTCTGTGGCCGTCTCCCTTGAGCTCCGGAGGCCGAGCGACCCAGGCGCGCTGGCAGAAAGGAGAGCTGCAGTGCTGCAGTCTGGCTGATTTATGAAGAGACGTTTTGCGGGTGTGGGAGGTGGCGTCCCATCAGGCCACGGGCTCGGGTTTCCCCTGGTGTGTTTGTGTTTAGAGGAGTCGAGCGGCGCACGGAGGTGCTTCTCCATGGGCCTAATGAAAAGCAGCTCTGCTCCAAATATACAGGCCATGCGGTGGGCCTTGAAAGCGAGGCTCTCCAGACTCTGCAGTGTGCATTCACTCCCATTTATTTAAGATGCCATTTTGTAGGAAAATACTTGATAGGACACCTTCTGTACAAAATGTATGAAGCGAGGCTTAAGAAAGAGAAAATAAATAAATAAATAAATAAATATTTTAAAATAAAATATCAATTAAATAAAAGATGGTGGTTTTTGTATGCTGTGTTGTAGAAACAAATCAGCTGGTGTATATTGACAAAAATGTTTTGTTGTGCTGTACATTGTACATTATTCTCCATTCACACACAATTCATTAAGTCTCAATAATAGGTGGAGTTTGTGTGTGTCTAGGCTCGCTTGCATCTTGACATCAGCTCAACAAAACACTTCTCTGACAAAGATGGTCTCTTCACAGAGATTGGCAGTTAGCATGCTGCTAATTTGAGAGAGAGAGAGAGAGAGAGAGGGAGAGAAAGGGAGAGAGAGAAAGGGAGAGAGAGGAGTGAGTGCTCCCTCCCTGACATCCTGTTTCAAAAGGAAATACGTCATGAAGCAGAATCAAATCGTGACATTTGATTGGCTCTCAACATTGGCTCTCAAGACATTTCATAGGCACTTTAGACAGCCAAGCTGTAAGCACTTACAGCTGTGAGCAACACTTTAAACGCCAATTTCCACACTCACTATTTATACAGTTGTTTTTTGGGACAACTTCATAACCCTTGTTTTTGGAACAAAAATCTTTTTCCCCCCATATAATTTTTCTTTCATTATCTCAAAAACCAAGACAACCAATACTGTTCCAGTTCGAGTATTATTGGCTAGGCTAGTCTGCTAAACATTTCCAATCCTCAACAGCAAAGTCAGCTCATATACTACACACCACTACATATGATGCTTTGCAATTTGTTTGCTACTCTCATGCGACTTTAATGTTGTCCACGTCTCCCAGGGGGATTTTTCGAGAGGTGTGTAGTCGTCTTTGGCACACGCGTCTAGTTTTTTAACCAACTTTCCTTTGGAAATCCATCAAGGGGTCAGTTTGTGTGTGCGTGATGTGGGGGTGGTTCCCACTGGTAAGGCTAAGAGTATCAGGTTCATCACATTAGAGCAACACGATCCACACATTACAGCTTGATGGCCCACGCTATTCAGAGTGGCCATCGTGCAAGAATCCCTCCCCGAGTGAGAGGAGAGTGGGCGCACTTTGCCTGCACAAAGCACGTGTCTGAATCTGAAACTTTCTTTGCTTTTTCTCAACCGTCTTGCATGACATCACATCCGGCAAACATTCCCGGCCGTGAGGTATATCTAGAAACAGAGACATGCAGAGGAGCGCATGACAGAAGAAAAGACTGATGAGGCCAATGCAGAAATGGGCTGTAGATTGTTGGGAGTACGTCAAGCTTGTCATTGTCATTATAAAGCCATTGTTCAGATGACCTGCTCGCATCATTAGTCATCTCGTTTCAGCTCAGACGGAGACGTCGGTACACTTTATTAACAATAACCCAAATTCCTCCCATACCCGCAGAAAATTGTGCTTAAGGTCTGCTACATTAGCTGGGCGGTACATTAGTAACTCTGCACTCCTGGTGGCCATGTTTAATCAAACTCTGTTTTGCCAAGAAAAATAGGCCGGGGCTCACAGTGACAATTGGCGTCTAGCAGAACATCCATTAGCACAGCATTTGGTAACGATAGAGTCCGTCAATAATACAGCAGTCAGCTAGGGAGGCTTTTCTGCCTGGTTTAGTAGGAAATGAAGCCGAACGGAGAGAAAGGAAAACAAACAGAAGGAGAGAGAAGGCGGGAGGATATGACAGGGTGATTATTCCCCCTCTCCATGCCCCTAAGTGGCTTTATTAGACCTCTAACCCCCACAGATGCCTCTGGTGACAGATTTGGTCAAGAACTGGTAGACAAGCACTGGGTGCACAGACACTATACTAAAACAGTTGGTCAGGCTATTGATTAATCAAAATGCTGTAAATGTGCACACTTTTCAGGCATGAAACACACACACACACACACACACACACACATTATCTATCTATCATCTATACACAGTATCTTCTATACTGGAAAATAGGATCAAAACCTTACACCAACTACAGCGTAGAATTCCAAATTAGATCAATTTCCCGTTGCACACAGGAACATTCATTTTCACTCGCAGCTGTCAAACATCCGCCCCCAGGAGCTTCCACACTGGCATGTCTCCTGGCATCAGCCATCGTGAGTGTCAAATTGGAGCAGCCTAAACAGACTGGACTAGCACAGCTGCAGGCATAGCTCCCATTCACAACCACCGAGCCAGCAGCACATGCTTTTCATATGAGTAGCAATAGCACTAACTCTCTCTCTCTTACATACACACACACAAGTGTGAGAAACACACTGGGCCAGATGCTACCACTCCATTTATGTGAATCGACTCTCCAACAGTCCAAGCTATCAGTGCATTCATACCAAGAGGAGTGTCAGTGCAAGCATACCAGCAGGTCAGATTCTCACCTCATGGCAATGCTGTATGACTCAGGATGGATGCACGTTTGGTCCAGAGGATTAATTTTGTTGCATATGCCTTTGCTCTTCTTAGCTGTTGACTTCTCGGCAGTTGCAGAGTTGGCAATTCCACCTGAGCCGAAGCTATTTGAGGGAAAACAGAACGCACATTACTACTGGTGAATTTGCAACAGGGCTGTAAAAACATCACTGCACGAGATCTTAACGTTAGCTCTCTGTGGAATTGGAAAAATGACCCCTTCATTATGTAGATGAAGATGCTAATAGGATTGCTGAATAATAATTACTCCCAGATAACAGGCCTAAGACTTATACTGTGATTGTGGCAGCTTGTAAGCGGTAATGTCGTGCAAGCGGTAAGTGGTAGAAACAAAAACAAACAAAGACAAACAAATACCTCTATGGAAGTGCTTTGCTTATTAGCTTTGTCAGAATATCTAAAGCTTATAAAAAGCTTGATGTTTACTCTTACAGTTACACTAATATAGTGAGCTTCAAATATTTGTAATGTCATCAGGCAACAGCGAGTAGCTTAGCAACAAGCTAGCTGGGGAAAATGAGTAATAACTAATGCTGACTTTTACTGTCTCAAAACAGCAGTTATGTCTGGAATGGTCAATGTTAGAAATTTAACCATGCACAAGGTCTGTCTGTTAACTGATCTAAAGCCAATACTGCTATAAACTAACATTAGAGTACAGAAGGGGTGAGTTATGCTGTTCAGTGTGTGTGTCCATGTTGACTTGACATCATCACTCTGTAAACCAGGAAGAAACAGGCCCGGAAGTCGAAGTTGCCTCAAGTACATTGCCTCAAACACAGTGCAAGCTTTGCTTCCTATCCCAGGTGAACTGTGTACCGAGAAGATACGAACGTGCACTATAAATCAAGATAAGTTAATCCGATCGTCAGGGCAAGTTGAACTCAAATTCATAGGTTTTCGAAAAACAATGTAAAGTAATACATTGTCTTGACAAACTGTGAGTTGAGACAAAGCTTATCACCATGTGTTTAAAGCAGAAGGTGAACTTTCATTATTTACACTGAACCATTTTGCAGGGTATCATACATACAATTCACACATATTTGCAATTCAAGGCTAAGGCACAAAACCCCAAACAAATTATTATAGCAGGAATGAAGGATTGAACCCCAGACACAGGAGCTTTGAAGCTCCAACCCCTCCTCCCTGAAGTATTTAAATTTCACCTTCTGCATCAGAACAGCACCATAATATGTTTGTCTGCTAAAATTACGACCTAAAGAAGAAACTTGTCAGATATCATGTATTGGCATTTGCACTGGTACATACCTTTGTGCAGTCTCTGGGTTGATACGGATGAAGCCAGCGGATTGCTGGAAGCTCTTTGGGCCAAGGCCTTTGACCAGCATCAGTTGCTCTCGGTTGAAAAAAGGCCCGTTCTTTTCTCGCCACTCTGCTATGCTTCGTGCCCGACCTGCATTCAGACCTGCAACGTGCCTACGGAAAAGAAAAAAAATAAATAAAAAATGCAAAGGCTTCCTTTGCTACTTCTGTGTCTTATAATACTCAATGAACCTTTGAAAGTAACAGAATGCTCAACAGGCATTGACTTTCCATTTTATGCATTTCTCATCTTAACTGCAACTTTGAAATCCCAAATGTTTTGGAAATTAGTCACTGCCACAGATGTCAATACCTCCCTTACACTATATATCCTGAGTGAAAATTGCACTTTGAAAGTACACCCAAAGGGCATGGAAATTCTATTTCATATTAATCAAATCCTTACATGTTCACGTGTGAAATATTAGTACAAATATTGAGAACATTTTCCAGAGCAGTTACCAAAAGGTTTCCTAAGATCTTTTCCTAAGATCTTAATAATCTTTGTGACCTTTCTCTTTCAAACGGGCAGGCTTCTAAAGTTTTGGTGACAGTGTGGGGAATTTAAAGTGGCAGCTCCTTCCAAAAGCAGCTATGTAAACATAGTATGTCATCACTTATAAATAAGGCCTGTATTACATTCGAGCCGTGAATGTGCAGTTTGTGTGTGCGAGTCTGGAGCTAAGAGCTCATTTAAAGTCAGGTAAACAAATGACCTGATCTCTGACTGCCTCACACTTGACCACTACTGGCCCTAGATGACACGATACAGTTTTCAGATCCAATATCATAAGTTTGAGTAGTTTCAGTAAAAAGGCAGCATGCATTTAGCCCATGTTTTCTGGGGTCTTAAGAGTGTGTACAAATAACATTAAGCGCTAAGACAGAGAGGCATACAGAAACGAGAGCTTGACTGGCATTCTGGTTTGGATTTGTATTAATTCAAGCTTCAGTTCAAAGAAAAGCAAACATTATGCTATTAGCTCTGAACTTTCTCCCAAAAGTAACTGAGGAAATAGGCACAATAAACAGTAGTGCCTGTGTGCTTGTGTGTGTTTGCTCATTTCACCATTACAGCATTAGAAGGCTCACAAAATCTCATGTAAAGAACAAAATGTACCACTATCACATGTATACAATTAGCATTTAGGTGTGAGTGAATGCTTTATAAATGAAAATCAGATTAATCACTGTGGAAATCTGGGGAAAGCAGAAAACAATAATGTTACTGAACGTGACAGTTCAAGGGTGTGTGTGTGTGTGTGTGTGTGTGTGTGTGTGTGTGTGTGTGTGTGTGTGTGTGTGTAGGTGTAGGTGTGCATGACTGCAGACTGGCTTGGCCTGAGTGGGGTGTCAGACTAAACAGAGCAGTACGCAGTAGTGGGGAGGCGAGTGTGAAGTTGCCATGTTGTGACTGCTGCTGGAAACTATTTGGTTTGTACCTCATCAACGTCTCAGAACAGATGTTGATGTCCACTCCCACGAAGCTCACACACTCCTGCACCACGCCGTCCAGTGCGGACCTCAGCAAGGTCTGAGACACGTCGTGCTAAAAAAAAAGAGCAAACTGGATTTTACATGCATGTGACACAGGAGGCAGGAAAGTGACTTAGAAGACAACTGTTGAACCTTCGACTTGTTGAAGAAACCGTCTCTGGGGTTTCTTCAACATATTTATCTGTAAACCAACCTTTCCAACAAATCAGATGTATGATTAAAAAAAAAGTGTCAATGCTGCGGCAGCACTTTCCACTCGAATACAAAAGGGTCTATATTGCAAATATTTAGCTATGTAGCCATCCTCTGGAAGGGGTGGGATTATCTGAAAGCTATTACATCTTGTCAAAATCACATTCCAAAAAATAAGCCTTTCCACAAGGCCACTGTTGTTTAGTCGTGGTCAGATCTGAACCTGAATACCTTGTGGTTTTAGTACTGGTTTGAGAGGAGAGACAAGGAAAGCAGAAGAGTGTGGATCGCTTCACCTCGACAGAGATGGAAAGACGTTCGGAGCCTGTTTTCGTTGGAAAGCGGCTAGGACACTTCAAAGCTCGCTCACAGGGGTTTTCCATTAAGTGCAGGGAATTGATAAAGTTAATCCAACCCAACTATTCACACTTTGGAGGCCATTTTTTTTTTTAAATGGAGATGGGATTCAAAGGGAAGCAAACCACAAACCAGAATCCAAAACTGACAAAAATTAGTACCAAGTGGTGAATTCTGACCAGACATTGTATTATGAACGGAATCATATCCATATGGAAAGTGTTACCAGTGATAGACGTCTAGGTATAATAGCAGTGGGGTGATTCTGGATAATAGAGGAGTCTTCAAACTTTTGGCTGCCAGTAAACTTGTATGATAAATTTTACAGACCCACTCCAAACTATTCAAACATTAGGTCCGTTATTTAAATGTATCTAATAATAATAATAATAATAATAATATGGCTACTTATTTCTAAAATTATTGTCAACAGAACAAATTCGGTCAAAGTTGACATTATTAATAGTGTCTTAAAGACTAATGGTGCTTTCGCATACATACGCAGAGTTTAATTCGTTGGATCGATTAATCAATTATTTGAATTAATCCGCAGTCGATCATTTTAAGTGTGGTTCAAAAATCATTGGTTCTCCAAGCTCATGTCAAAAATAAAAGGTGTTTTTTTTTTTTTTTTTAAAACTAGAGAAAGTTCAAATACATGCTCCAGTATTTGCAGCACATATCATTCGTGGAAAAGTTCAAATCTTCTGATCTTTTGCATTTAAAACAAAAGCCCCAACAGATGCGCAGCTTGATTAAAGATATTCAGATAAGCGCTGAGTCACACATTAGAGTAATCACATGAAAGAGTATTAAAACTAGAGAGAACACAAAAGAGTGATGAATCTAGGATCTGGCTCCTGTAATCAGTTTTCATTTGGGGGAAGTCCAACAGAAGTGACTTTTATTAGAGTGCCAAAAAAACCCCCACTAACCTAAAGCAAGATGATGTGTAAAAGAAGTGTGGTGATGTGAGTCTAACCAAATCTAATTCCGACCTAACAAATGTTTTGTTTGCCCTGATGTGTGTAAATGTGTGTATTGTTGGGCTTGCACATATCCAAAGTGTACAAAATGGTTTTTTAATGAATTAATAATCACCAAACAAATAACCCAAGCAATCAAAGACAGTACTTTTACTGTATTAAACTTCTTAATGCTTTTACCACTAACGGGATCTACAAATTCGATCCCATGGACAAACATTCACAGGAAGATGGAGGGATGGATTTCACATGGACAGAAGCAATAAACAAGGATTTCCCATGCAGTAAAAAGTAGTGTGAATTAATAATGATGAGGATAACAATAGAGATGATGACAGAAAACAAACTGTAGTCTAGTTGGCTATAATTATATGATGTTAAGAAAACCCAAAGAAGGACATCGGCAAACCCGATATTCTAGTCAAAGTGCCTTGTACAGTACATCTCTTGGTCCATGGAAGGATCTAGAATGTGTTACAGGACATGCCTGAACAAACAGTATCCTGAAGACCAAGCAGCTATCAAAGTCAGGACAAATTGAGAAGCCCATCCTCATCATGTTAAGGTTTACCCTTGGCTTCTTGCTTCTCTGCTCAGTTCCCTCTTTGGCCAGTCACTAATTTTTGGTATCCGGTCTTATCTAGGCAGGAGTGCGGCTGTGTTATATAGTTAAATTTTTCTAAGGATGCCTTTAATGGTGCTCGACAGGATGCCTAAAAACAGCTACATGTGACCTCTGATGGCTTCTGATGATGTTTGCGCAAGAACAAATTTTAGGGTTTCACACTGACAACAGGGAATTCTTATGCAATATCGACTTTTATGTTATGTATCGACTAAGCACTAAACTAAACCGAATAGCTGAAGACTACACACACTGGGTTTAATTAACACTACTTGTGTAGTACATGTAATGGTTGTATCATCTGGATACCTTCTTTTGTGCTCATGCTTCCAATAAAGTCATAAAGTGACATCTTTCCCTGGCTCACTGCTCGGCCTGCGTGTGTTCCAAATAATCCTCAGCTTTCATTTCACTTAGGACGGTGAGAATCACAAATGGGACAATGTCAAGCGACACCCTGGAGAAAACTGAGTGATATGAGATGAAAAAAAAACAAGCAAGCAGTTTTCCCATACTTCATGCTAAATAATCCTGAACAGAGGGTACATGCACACAGAGATGCACATATTAGTTCACAAATCTTACATTGTATTAGCTTTATATTATTTGCTTGTATCCTGGCAGAATGAGTCCTAGAGAGACAACATTCATGGTAAGCCTCACTCAAATTGATGAGGTGCACACTAGCTTCCATCTAAAAGCGTAAAAAGTCTGTGTACTTGGGCCAATAATATTCATCATTTAGGACTGCAAGTTATTTCAGGGAGGAAGCCACCACTTACAAAAAGCATAGTTTGCCACTTGGAGAATTCAGTAGGGTTCTGAAGCCTACTTGCTAAATTGTCTACAAGCAGAAAGGCATACAGAAGATGGTGAGACAAGGTCAAGAGCCAGTGCATCCTGGCTCCATCACAGAGAACCCCAATCACTGAGGCCTGATTTGAACATGACAGTTTAACTGGCAATCATTTTCAGTCTAGAAAAAAAAAAATTTAACTGTAGATATAGCATCATCATAAGCTGGCATAGGCAAAGAAAAAAAATCTGTTAATGGACAACAGTCAAGGACAATAAAAGGAACTGGAATCAAGGAAGTCAGTAAGACTTGAGAAAGAGGAAGATACTATAGTTCTGTAATTCTGTGGATCTTAAAATTGACCAATGAATGGCCATTTACCAAATTGCAAGAGATAATCAAGGCATTCTGACAAATCTAAAACGTTTAGCCAGAAATAAAGCTTATAGCCCAAATAAAGCTTATAGTCCAAGTTTGTGACACATCTGCATTATTGTTCCACCACTGGCCAAGATGTGCATGTTCTTTTCCCTTAAACAGTAACAGCATTAGAAAAGCTCAGTCATTTTCATTGCTGCAGTGATATTAGGACCCCGTGACAGAGGCCCTATGAGAAGCATAAAATTAAATATCTTAAGGGTAATTTAATGCTACATGAGCTATAGCATTGCCCCTAGTGGCTACAACCATCAACTGCAGCTGTCGACAGATTAGAGAGCAAAAAAAAAAAAAAAAAAAAAAGCTAAATATTTAGCTGGATATCTAAGCTTACATGTTTCTGGAAATCACCTGTAATGCGTAGAGTTTTTCTCATGATCATCTCTTTCATGTGAAGAGAATACACCTACTGTACGTAAAATAGTATTGAGCAACTCACACACTCCCAGGGTAACATTAGAGAGGTGACAGTTATGCCAGAATGATTTTGGATTGCATATTAGGGAAAGAAGAAGAAAATAAACACAGAGCTTTAATATTACATAAGGGGCTGATTAAATAAAGAAATGCTTTTGATGTTTTGTTTTTTTGGGACAAATTATTTTTTTAATACGCAATTGATTATAATCAATAATCTTAGAGTACGTTATGAAAGAAATGTATAATCCATATATTAGATTTTAAAATGTGGTAATTATTTCTATACTTATATTAACGCATATCAACGCGCGTTAATCTGAATGCAACCTGCGACTGTGATACCAAGCTACCCCATGTCCGAAACACCGCACCTCCCTCAGGTACGTTGACTGACAGGAGATCAGCAATACTTCAACACGCCCTCTAGGGACTTTCCACAAAGCATAACCAGTATTTCCTAGTTCGTGACCTAAAAAAAACTGCAGCTCCTTAGTGGTGGGATGCAACCTGAGAAGTGTGTGGACAGGTTCCCATATAGTTGCACCCTACCCCTAGGGGTAGCTACTTGGCAGCCATTTGGTTGCACAAGGCCTCAGGCATGGATGAAGTGAAAATTCTCACAGTCCCTGAGCAGACTACAAGAGGAAGACACCCGAAAATGTCGCCTTCAGGCACGACGGCAAAGGAATGCACGCTCATTAGGACCCCATCAATCATGATGGACAACAAACTATTTTAGAAGGCAGTTACAGGCAGTTATGTGCAGGGGTGTGCTAATTTATGAGTTTGTACAACCCCACTGTGAATATTAGCACTAACATTCTGTGGAGAAAAACCCACAAAGACAGCATACAATCAAGAAAGGGAACTGGCAATGATGTGTGTCTGTTGGCGGGCTGTCTGTCACTCCAGGGTTTTGAGCACCAGAGAAATCCAAGAAGTGTCACTCCTGAGTGAAAAAAGCTGCATAAGGGACTAAAAATAGACAGAGGAGTGGTACATCTGTGATTACAATGGTAAAAAGAAAAAAATGGCTCAGGGTCTGAATAATAAAACGAACCCCAGGCCCTACAGTTGTACAGGCTTTCATCCATCCAAATACAATACCACTGGGTTCATTTTGTGACTGGAGTTTTAATTTGTAGTGTAGACTGTCAAAACTACACTACCCAAAAGATCTGCACTGAGATAAACGCAAGGCTGACTTAAACATGATAATGATCTTTTCTTCTATCCATTCACCCACACACTCGTACACACATGAACCCCCTCCATGTTCATATTGGAACAGAAGGCTGACAGCTGAGCTCTAACATATCTGCACAGAGGTGGCTGCCCTGAAGACAAAACAGCCCAAACTCAATTAAGGCATCTGGGAATAAGGAGAGAAACATTGGTGTGAGTCTGCATACCTTTTAAGCGCTTACATTTGATTCGCCTGTCCGCTTTTTCTTATATATACACATACGACGCAGCTTTAACACAAATAAGTCAGGCAGCACAAGGGATAGACCAGCCCTAAAAAATAACACGTACATTGAAGACACACACTACACTCAGCTTCGCCTCCAGTAGGCTTCTGAGAGTCTCTCTCTGTCAAACACACACACACACACACACACACACACACACACACACACACACACACACACACACACACACACACACGATTAAACTCAGGTGCAAGGTCCTATTTGGCTTGGACGAGCCCCAGTGCCAGAACAAAGTGTTTCTGTCCGCACTCAGCCCAGTTAACAGCTTTTTCATGAAAACCTGCCATTCTAAGATGTCAATCAGTACGCTGCTCTCCTCTCTCTCTCCCTCGTGACCCAACACGAATCTAACCAGCTGCAGGCTCCGAAAACACACTTCCCAGAGAGAGATGAAAACACAAAAGATGTTTGATTGGGGGATCCCTTTACATACCTCCCAACCCTTTGCCTTCTGTGTAACCAGAGCTCTGCGCTTTCAGCAAAACATGAAAGACTCAAAAGCCGAAGAGCAAAAAAAACAGCTGAGCTCATCCTGACACTTGTTGAAGACACACGGCAAAGACAGGACTGAGGTAGAGGGAGAAATATTGTTAGCATTAGTATACGTTCCTGAAACCACAACACTCTTAATTAATTTCAGAAATACTGTCGCCATAAACACTGAAATATTCAGTACAAGGTTTTTAGTAGTTCTTGATGCTGATATTGAAATATCATTGAGCATCCGACTTCATTTTAAACAAATCAGTGTTCATCACTGTTTTTGGAGGTTGGCAGCCATATGTTCTTTAATTCGTTTGATTTATTTTATCGGCCCACTTTGAGGTTAGCCGTGTTTTGCACATTTTGTACACGGTTGCTATTGGATATCTGTTTACAATTGCATTCTGTACCATCTGTTAATTTATCTACCATCTGTTAATAATTTATCTATTCACTTATTTTTTATGTTTCATCTGTTTACATTATTTATATATAAATATATATATATATATATATATATATATATATATATATATATATATATTATATATATATGTGTGTGTGGGTGTGTGTGTGTGTGTGTGTGTGTGTGTGTGTGTGTGTGTGTGAATGTGCGCACCTTTTAATTGAAAGCATTCATTTTGTTGTGCGGCTGTACATTGACAAAGTATTCTGTGTGTTGATGATAGCCACGTGCTGATGTTTAAGATATTTGTCATATAAACATAATTATTAGACCTGACCATGAGGCAATGTATCCTTAAAATCACTGCTAGATGTCATGAATTGAGAGGAAAGCAAATCTCGTTGCTTTGTACTTCTCTGACGGTCACGTCGCTGCTTTATGTTCACAAATAATATCCAAGTGTGTGGAATTCACACTGCTCATTTGAATGACTACAATAACGCTGTGCACGGTGAGATCGGCTGCACTCGTGCTCCCAAAATGTCGCTTAGACGAGTAGGGATTTTAAAATAAGGCCCACCACACCTTTACTCCAAACTCAAGTTACACAGAGTGAGAGTAAGTCATCAGCTCCCCCTTGGTGTGTGTATATTTCACTGACCTGTCTTTTTACCCTTTACTCCGTGTTTGAGCTACGATTGTATCCTTATCTGGTGAGAGCCAGATTTTTTTCGTTTTGGACAGGCTGGAGAACGAAGTACACTGCTCAGATAACAAAATATACAGAAAACCCAGACTGAGTAACGAAAATGTGCAGATTGGAAGTGACAGATGTTGATTTTGCATTCGTTCTCTATACTTTATCTTTAGCTAGGTAGCTAGAGTTAAAAAGCTAAATTGCTATCATTAGGCTTGGGACTAAGTCAAGTGTTAGGGAAACCATTAGAGAAAGTAAGAGAGAAGGAGAGACAGAGAGAGCGAGAGAGCTATGATTGTTGTCTGGAAAATACTGTTAAATTTTCAATAGCCTGTAGACACAATGATGAAATCACGCGTCTGAGACAAGTGAAGGTGAACAAACGGCTCACATCATTCACTTTCCCACGCTACACTGAGTCGCTAACTATCCATCAACCTCATCATCATCAGTCAACTTAACGTCAATCAGTACTCTTCCCCTCATTTCCTTCCCTTGCCTTGGGGGAAAAGATTTTAGCAGGGAGCAGAACTTTAAGACCCATTACAAAAAGGAAGCTGCCATTTATTGACATGACATCACCTGCTCGGCTTACCGGAGTGTTCTTTTTCTAATCTGTCCCACAGCAAAACCTGTCTCAACGTTCACAAAAAAAAAAAAAAAAAAAAAAGATTATAGGATTTTCTTCTTAGTATCTTGGGCAACCTTTACTGGAGCGTTTCTTTACTGCCTTCGACCTCAAGACGGAGGCCAGTCGTTTCTTGAGGCCGGTGATTCCAATCATTTTGAATTAAAACAAATGAATCTGAGTGTGCTTTGCTTTATAAAGTTGATGATAATACTAAAAACTTCCAAAAGAAACCCCCAAAGGTTACACATGCTCCATGCTGAAAAACTTGGTACATTTGAACGGGGGGCATAGAAGCCTTTATTATCGCCACATATACATTACAGCACAGTGGAATTCTTTTCTTCACATAACCCAACTGAGGAGGTTGGAGTCAGAGTGCAGGGGCAGCTATGATACAGCGCCCCTGGAGCAGGAAGGGTTGAGGGCCTTGCTCAAGGGCCCAACAGTGGCAGCTTGGCTGTGCTGGGCCTTGAACCCTGATCGACAACCCAGAGCCTTAACCAGTTGCGCCACCACTGCGCAATTTATCACTTTTATCATAAGCACTATGATTTAGATATATAGTCATTTAAGAAAGTGGAGAGAAAAGATGTCTTGAAGAGTAACAGTGATGTACATAGACAATTATACAATAGAGCAGAGAGAGAGAGAGAGAGAGAGAGAGAGAGAGAGAGAGAGAGAGAGAGAGAGAGAGAGAACTTCTAGGAGAGTGACAGCTTCTTTAATATCCGGGGTTGTGTATGCTGTTTTCCCACACAGCTGGGTAAGATGGTAAAATGTGCCCTCTGGGACTTTTAAGAGGCTAAGGAAATCTGAACACGCTCACTCCACCTTTCTCACAGTGACTGACAGTTCACTATATAAACCAAAGTGCACAAGGCTGCACCTCCTGTGACGGGCCACGACGATATGGTGGATGAGGAACAGATCATCAACCACAAGCCAATACAAAAAGCCATGCGTGTAGAGGACGTCACACCAAGTTCATAAAGGTTTATGTAACATTAGACTGCTGGTCCAGGTGTTATATGGTGAAGTCGAGGTAAAATCCAATATATATATGTCTAAACTAAAATGATAAATAGGGGAATAGTGGACCTATAGGAAACGTATTGCACAAGCGATATGGTCCTATATTCAAAACAGAAAACAAAATCTTTTACACTGACCTACTGCGCACACACACACACACACACACGCGCACACACACACGCACACACAGCCACTCTCATCACTCAGCATGTCAATGCAGAGGAGAGGCAGCTCGTGTTGCTTTCTCCCTACCCAGATCATGTGGCAGGGTAAATAAACGCTGAGTGCTGACAGATGTGTGTGTGTTCGGAGGAACTTCACAACACACACTCTCGCAGAAAGAGTGAAACGTTCAAAGATGGGATGGAGCAAAGATGCACAGGTACAAAAGCGGAGACTGTCTGCATGTGTGCGCATCTCTGTTTAACTGACAGTGACTGATTAATTAGTGTTAATTCCAAATTACCCTCCGTTCAAAAAGACAGATAGAGCAGAACCTTTAAGAAGAAAACATAGCTTAGAAATAAGTTTACATGCCTTTTATTCTACAGGGTTTAAGCATCTATCTACAGGCCCGAACCTACAGTGAGAGAGAGCTTGGTTGATGCATTTCACATTTCAAATCCGCTTGCTTTAATTTCCCTTTGCTCGGGTGCAGTTCGTCATCTTGAAGGAACAATCCAACACAAGGCATGTGCTACAAGCAAAGAACACACAAAAAACACACATTCTCGCCTCTAAATTACCAGCACACTAAAAGCAACAGACTTGTTCTACATTGAACTAATCTGCATTTATTTTGTCAAGAGGGCCTCCAGAGTTAAAGGCTATGTTTGCGAATGAAAATCAAGACGAGAGGATGAGCGAACGCAAGCATGCAGAACAGAGGGACAGAATGAGGAGAGAAATAGAAAGAAGAGAGGATACACATAGCCTCGGGGCTTGAATCAACGTATGAGGCTGTCGGCAAACTTAATCGAATTAATTTTGTTCGAAAATGGATTACTTCGAATTTGAGACAGCAAAAGCAAACAGACAGAAAACAGGATTAGCTCACTAGTCCAGCTGACTCCTGTTTATTACTCAAAATATAAGATCCTAGCCAGTGCTAGACAGCTGGTGTGGTGCCTAGGATTACTTGCAAGCTTTGAGGAGAGTTAAAGAAACATCATCATGGTACAGACAACAATCTAATAAAAAATTTTGGTGGCTTTAGTGGGAAACATTTCCGTTTTGGTGGGGAAACCAATGGATGAAACGGTCTTAAGTGGAATTATACCTAATGCTAATGGATTTAACCGTTTAAGTCATCGAAGCTTAATGTAATACCTGGTCTATTAGAGTTCTCCTAGATAAAGTGTTGTTAAATAACTGCCACTGCTTTCGTGACTGACCTGGTAAGTCCCGATGCCGATGTGTTTAGGGTCAATCTTGACCAGCTCAGCCAAAGGGTCCTGAACACGTCGTCCAATCGACACTGAGGAGAAAGTCAGCAAAGGCTCTGTGTCATGGTAGCAACAGCCAGAAGGAGACAGGCAATAGACTGGAATCTCAAGGGATCAGAAAATGTACTCCTTTAATAAACCGGCATATCGAATGAAATTAGTGTAAATTAGCCATGTGTTTGTGTGTGTGTGTGTGGGGGGGGGGGGGGGGGTTGGCACCAGACTAAATGTAAAAACTCCACACAGGTTCATTAATTATTCTAACAAATAATCATCAATTTTAAGTAATTACAGTCTCATATGTAAAAATTGCTTGCCACAACCCCCAAAACATAATTACAATTATTATCACTATTAAGCAACGAGAAAATATATACTTTGACTAATAAATAACTAAATAAATCCAATACTGACAACACGGGTTAGTTAAACAAAAAAACAAATAAATAATCGGAAATCAGTGTTTACTATGTAGTGTCAAAAGCAAATAAAATCAAATAAATAATTCAACGGTTTGCTAAATATGAAGAAACGTCACCGTACAGTCATTAAAGCACTGCTGATGATACAGATACAGTTGACCAGTTCAAATTAATTACAGCCCACAAAATTAATCAGATCCATGATTACCATCCATGACTCTAAATTACGGACAAGGTATAATTTTACCATGTCTGTAATTTAGAAAAACTACATTGGAGCTTTTTAGCAGCCTTACAGACTGGGGCTTGGTTGAGAGGCTGGAAAGGAAAAATCAATAAACATGCTATGATTTTTAAGTGCGAATGCATGACAGGATCATTTAACAGCCTGAGCTACAGATGAATGAGCCATGGCATTAACCAAAGTGTGTGTGTGTGTGTGTGTGTGTGTGTGTGTGTGAGTGAGTGAGTGAGTGAGTGAGTGAGTGAGTGAGTGAGAGAGAGAGAGAGAGAGAGAGAGAGAGAGAGAGAGTGAGTGAGTGAGTGAGTGTGAGAGAGAGAGAGAGAGAGAGAGAGAGAGAGAGAGAGAGAGAGAGAGAGAGAGAATCCTCAATAAGTTTAGCATCTAAGTAAAAACAGGAGACAGTTTATGCGTCTGGACAAACAAGACCAAATAATTCACTTTAGAAATGAATAAAATCTGACGATTTGTCCTGTAAAAATTGCCAATAAAATACAATGAGATTTGTCAACACAATTTGCCCAGATACTAATAATAAACATGGCTTGCATGAGATATTGGCTTTACTTGTTGTTATTCATTTTGTTTAGCTTTGTTGAAGGCCACCGTGGAGAATCAGCAATGCTTCCACGTTAACTGGGAACGATCAAGACAAAGAATATGAAAATATGTGTAAGGGGGGTTGAAAACGAGAGGAAAAGACAGACACACAACGTAAACCCTTAGAGAAAAGATGTTAGGGAACAAGAGCTGGTTTCAGTCTGACTGCTTGAAAACAAGGTCCACATTACTGAGAGCAAGGGAGAGCGGTGCTTTTTTATGTACTGTACAAGGCCTGAGTTGAAACTCTATCCCAGTGCAAATATTATTGCAGGCAGAAGCTTCCCACTGAGCCCAGTGCAGAGATGCAGCGAGGAAGGCATGGCAATCATCATCCAGCATCCCACCTCCATCCTTCACTCACAAACACCTACTTAAAGTCTCAGTCACGCCTAAACTACAGGTATTATCTACAGTCGGTGTTTCAGTAATTCAATTCAATTCCATTTATTTGTATAGCACTTTTAACAACTGACATTGTCTCAAAGCAGCTTTATAGAAGTATAGAAAAAGAATAAAAATTGTAAAGTTTAAAACTAAATTACTATTTATTTCTAACATCAATCCCTAATAAGCAAGACTGAGGGGATGGAAAAACTCCCTGAGATGATATGGGGAAGAAACCTTGAAAGGAAGCAGACTCATTTGGGTGGTGATTTGGGCAGTAAATAATGTAATTGTAAGCATAATTCATTTTAGACATAACACAAATTCATTTTTGCCTAAATGTTCACTGATGAAGACCTGAGCACAAAGCTAATGATACAACACACAATTATAAAGCATCCGTCTCACACTAATATTTTTCCCATTTAACAAAGGGACTCAAAATATCAACAAAAAAGAAAGCCTCAAATGTGTCAATAGACATAATGCAAAAATATGTTGTGTGTAATGATTACGTGTGTAATTAACAGTAAATTCAGTTAGTTAGCCACACAGCGGCTCAACTGGTTATTCACATATTTTACATAACACAACAATTTTGTTAACAAAACTTCTTACGACACAGTGATCGACTGACTGAACTTAAAGGTCACAGTATACACAGAGACAGTCACCTGTCAGGTCATCACTCTGTCAAACTCAGTCAGCTGGTCACTACACCCTCAGTTAGTCAGTTACTTTATGTTCAGTCAGTCAGTGACTACATGAACTATTTCTCTATCACTGACTAAGTATATAATGAATGACTGAACAATCTGAGTGTAAAGTAAATTATTGAGCACACAGAACTGACTAACTGAACACAATCACTGACTGAGTGTAAAGTGAATTATTGAGCACAGTAACTGAATAATCACTGAGTGTAAAGTGAATTATTGAGCACACAATAACTGACTAACTGAATAATCACTGACAGAGTGTAAAGGGAATTATTGAGCACAGTATCTGACTAACTGAATAATCACTGACTGAGTGTAAAGTGAATTATTTAGCACAATAACTGACTAACTGAATAATCACTGACAGAGTGTAAAGGGAATTATTGAGCACAGTATCTGACTAACTGAATAATCACTGACTGAGTGTAAAGTGAATTATTTAGCACAATAACTGACTAACTGAATAATCACTGACAGAGTGTAAAGTGAATTATTGAGCACAGTATCTGACTAACTGAATAATCACTGACTGAGTGTAAAGTGAATTATTTAGCACAATAACTGACTAACTGAATAATCACTGACTGAGTGTAAAGTGAATTATTTAGCACAATAACTGACTAACTGAATAATCACTGACTGAGTGTAAAGTGAATTATTTAGCACAAAAACTGACTAAATGAATAATCACTGACTGAGTGTAAAGTGAATTATTGAGCACAGTATCTGACTAACTGAACACAATCACTGACTGAGTATAAAGTGAATTATTGAGCATAGTATCTGACTAACTGAATAATCACTGACTGAGTGTAAAGTGAATTATTGAGCACACAGTAACTGACTAACTGAATAATCACTGACTGAGTGTAAAGTGAATTATTTAGCACAGTATCTGACTAACTGAATGATCACTGACTGAGTGTAAAGTGAATTATTTAGCACAATAACTGACTAACTGAACACAATCACTGACTGAGTGTAAAGTGAATTATTGAGCACAGTATTTGACTAACTGAATAATCACTGACTGAGTGTAAAGTGAATTATTGAGCACAGTATCTGACTAACTGAATAATCACTGACTGAGTGTAAAGTGAATTATTTAGCACAATAACTGACTAACTGAATAATCACTGACTGAGTGTAAAGTGAATTATTTAGCACAAAAACTGACTAACTGAATAATCACTGACTGAGTGTAAAGTGAATTATTGAGCACAGTATCTGACTAACTGAATAATCACTGACTGAGTGTAAAGTGAATTATTGAGCACAGTATCTGACTAACTGAATAATCACTGACTGAGTGTAAAGTGAATTATTGAGCACAGTATCTGACTAACTGAATAATCACTGACTGAGTGTAAAGTGAATTATTTAGCACAATAACTGACTAACTGAACACAATCACTGACTGAGTATAAAGTGAATTATTGAGCATAGTATCTGACTAACTGAATAATCACTGACTGAGTGTAAAGTGAATTATTGAGCACACAGTAACTGACTAACTGAATAATCACTGACTGAGTGTAAAGTGAATTATTGAGCACACAGTAACTGACTAACTGAATAATCACTGACTGAGTGTAAAGTGAAATATTTAGCACAGTATCTGACTAACTGAATAATCACTGACTGAGTGTAAAGTGAATTATTGAGCACAGTATCTGACTAACTGAATAATCACTGACTGAGTGTAAAGTGAATTATTGAGCACAGTATCTGACTAACTGAATAATCACTGACTGAGTGTAAAGTGAATTATTGAGCGCACAGTAACTGACTAACTGAACACAATCACTAAGTGTAAGTAGAGAGACATGATGAGAAATCAGACACTTATGGAAAGTATAATGAGAAGCCTAACATTATGAGGACTTTTAATCTTACAGAACTGCACACGTGCACACACATACTGTACACACAATCTTGCAATTTCTTTTGGCTTTCGTAAAAAAAAAAAAAAAAGATAAATATAGCTCCCCAGTTCACCTTTGCACTTGACTAGGAGAAAATTTACAATAAATGTTATACTGATTTACTGCTTTTAAAAGGAAGTCTGGAATAATTCTCAGATCCTGCTTTTGAGAGCATCTGAGTCATTTCCAGAGCTTTTCTGTGTGCTTTTTTTGTTTGTGGGATTACAGACTAAGCATCTGTGTGGTCCAGGACACAGTCAAAGCTTGAGAAGTCTAGTCCGGTTTTACAGTAACATAATGAGTTGCACAGATCTAGCAGGACCAGGAGTAACAACAAATACAATATTATAAACAATGCAAGCCATGTATGGTTTCTGCATGGCTTGCATAAAAGCAAAACTTTGAGGTGGGCGGTCAGTTATGCCCTGACATGGCCTAGAGGCAAGTGCCCACAAAGGCATCATAAAACATAACTCGACAAAAAAAAAAAAAGGGAAAAATCTAGATGACTGACTGCTGAGTTGAAGAGAAAACGTAAGGTATGTTTACAACGGCAGGACAAGCTCCTGTGCTCAAAAACACAGGACAAAGTATGGAAGGCTTAAAACCATTCTTATGTAGATTGTGAACCTCAGTCAAAAATGAGCTATTTTTCTAGCATAGAAGAGAACTCTCAGGCTTACAATTCATATGTAATGTGAGATTTTAAAACTTCACTGGAAATACACTTTGATGCTAGTATTATATTACAGACATTTGGCAGTTTTCCTGTCAAGGTGGTAAAAATGTTGAGAGAGAGAGAGAGAGAGAGAGAGAGAGAGAGAGAGAGAGAGAGAGAGAGATACAGAGAGAGAGACACAGAGAGAGAGAGAGAGAGAGAGAGAGAGAGAGAGATACAGAGAGAGAGACACAGAGGGAGACACACAGAGAGAGAGAGAGAGAGAGAGAGAGAGAGAGAGAGAGAGAGAGGGAGACAGACAGGCAGTCAATAAGAGAATAAATTAAGCAATAGTTACCTGCACTCCTCAGGTTTGGATCCAGGTCTGGCATCTCTTTGACTGCTTCTGGACTGACACTGTAGATGGATGCTCCAGCTTCATTAGTGATACTGAAAATCAAATCAAATATACGTTTAAAAAAAAATCAACATACATTTAAAAAAAATCTGAAAAACCAAAACATTTCAATCTTCTAAAATATGTTTTCCAAGTGATTCTAGATGTATGATTTTATGATATACACTGATCTTTCTGATATACACAAAAATAACACGTGCCTCAGTTGGCCAGCTACACCCTATGTAGTGTACTACATTATACACCCTATGTAGTGTACTACATTATACACCCTATGTAGTGTACTACATTACACACGTCATTTATAATGAAACCTTAAGAGCATGATCTACAAAGTCTCAGACATATTTATCATATCTATATCTGAAACAAAAAGAATAACAAATGACTTCTAATTGACAAAAATGTAATGAGATAACTCAATAAATTAGTAATTCATTGATATAAGATACAACAGGTCATCTTAGATCAGGATCAGTTTTAGATCATTCTTATTTATTGAACAGTTTTATTCTGAATTTTCTGCAAAACTACAATTTAATCTTTAAATTTAAATGCTTTTGACCACAAAGTCGCTTTCGAGAAATCCGGTTCTAGAAAGTGAATGTACAGACTGAAGAACCTAAACACTGAGACTCAAATACAGCCTCAAAAAGAGCTACACTCTGCTGTTCAATAATAGTTAAACGGTGCAAATATGGATTACATCACTACATGTGAGATTAATCCAAGGATTTTACTTAAATAGAGTAAAGAAGAGGCCAGAGATACAACAAATGGAATGGCAAATGGATGGTCTAGGTACAGTGATAATGGGGCTGCACGTTGTGGATAATAAAAGGATTGTGAATAAATTACTACACACACACACACTAGTCTAAAATCATTACTAGGTGTTCAACAATCTAGGCATGGTCATGAATCTGTAGTATGTAAATTAGAAGTTAGAAGAGAATTAAATAATTTATAAAAATGTCAAGCTGTGGTACAAAAAAAAAACTTGAGCTAACACTGCCATCTAGAGGACATAACAAATGGAATGTAAATTCAGCAGCATGACCAATACACGCTGGTAATAAAATTCAAAAATAATTAAATCAATAAAAAAACGCATGCTTGAAAACTTCAATAATTTGATGACCATCACTGTAAACTATAAAACATTATTCAATGCTTAAGTTTTTATTCAATGATAAATTCTTGTATTTTATTACTACTACTACTAATAATAATATTAATAATAATTAATAATAATGTAAGCTCCATAATCCATACACAAAGATTTTGACATCTGACAACTAAACTAATTATTTTCAGTATCTATATAGTCTACAGTAGCTTTAAAGGCCATCACACAAAAACAGCATTTCTAACACTTTAGAAACAGGGCTGTACCTTGAAAAAATACTCAAGGTCAAGAGTAGATTCCACAGAAAGCATTTATTACTTCCTGAAAACACACATATATAGTCAAGGTCAAGGTCAGCTACCAGAAGTGAGTTTACTACTGCTCAAAAAACAGACTACCTTTACAGCTACATAGACAAGGTCAAGGTCAATGCTAGATCCCAACCCTTTCACTGCCTTGATCAGAATCCTATAATGAAAGGTAGAAATGAGACAAAAATGCCCCGAGATCACCACAATAACCAGTCTACCCGCTCCTCCATGTTTAGCATGGCTCATTATGTCATGATAAATTTTACCCATGACAACTCAGAGGCTTTGGACCTTCTAATAGAAGAACCTGTGGTCTGTTTTTTATTCTGCTCCAGAGTCCCCCCGTTCCCCTCCCCTCTTTGCCCCCGCTGTAACAGAGCATCATAACCAACCATCTGCCCCCACACTACAGCTGACATGTCGCTGTGAAATCTGTGCTAACAGGGCCTGGCATATGACCTTCAGTAAAGTCACGGTGGAGCTGGTCACTATAATAAGACACTACCACACACACACACACACACACACACACACACACACACACACACACACACAAAAAACCTTTCATTACAGAATTTAGAGATGCAGTACAACCATATGAAAAACACTAAGCTGAATAAATAACACCTATTTAACTTCCTAACCTATTTAACTTCTTACACACACATGCAGATGCTGATGAAGGTCAAGGGGCAGGTTTGTACACTGGCATATATGTCATACCATACAAGTATTACAAAAACCATAACGCCACATAACACCATAAAAACAATCCCCATACTCCCAAACACACTCACATACCCCTCACACCACACACAGACAAACAACAAAACACAATTAAGTGATATGAGACACTGTTAGCTGCCTGAGGTCTGCTGAAACCGAGATGGTGTCTATATGTAGAGGACTCCAACACACCTAAGGGAAATTAGACGAGGGAAATTAAAAGAAGAGCAGACTGGCCATGTCACGTCTGAATTAATTAGCATTTCTGCTGGATAACCGTCAACACTGTCCGTGGCATGGATACATGGACACAGTCATATTGATGCAAGGGCATCGCCATGGCAGCCAGCAGAAGGATGTCCATATCTACTTTGCCACAAGTGCATGTAAACAGATCCACTGAAGAAAAAAAAATCAACCTGCCTCTAAGCACTGTCGGTGATCCTGCAGGTCTGAGAGTCTCACACACACCCCAAACAAAAACACCCTGCCCCACCCATACACCCCCCCACCACAAACACACACACCACCCATACACACACCCCAAACACACACTCCACCCCACCCATACACAGACAAACACACACACAGACAAACACACACAGACAAACACACACACAGACAAACACATGCACTGACAAACACATGCACAGACAAACACATGCACAGACAAACACACGCACACAGACAAACACACGCACACAAACAAACACACACTTAAGTCTTTATCATTGTCACAGGGCAAGGTCAATGAAAGATCCTTATTTAAAGGAATGGTAGCCCTCCAAAAGTTCACACACCCCCAGCCCTTGTCCATTTACTGCCAGCGAGATACAGATAACACACTTTGATCCCTCTCCCATGTTACCAACAGCCTACAACAACAAGGCAAACTGAAATAATCCACCACTGGATCATTTAGAGATGAGAACAATCAATCACCCACTGATCGTTGGTTCTGTGGGTTTAGCCATATAGCTCAATACAAGTACCTTTACTATCCAGTTGGATACTACTGTTAGTACTACTAAGTGTGCAAGCTTAGAAAACTCTAAACTGTCTTTATGTCTGGAATTGTTTATCTCAACAGAAATGTAAAAACTAAGCTTTTAGTCTGTTAAAAAGTCTATTGGCGCTATTGGGAAACATACTTTTATTATGTTACACTACAGCATTATTATTAGAAAAGCTTGCTTTCACTGTAATCTTACATGTTTTAGATGGCACAATTGGCTAGATAACCTTTCATTTGAACATTTTTAAAGAACTTGCATCCAAGCTAATAAAAACTAAGGTTCCCACTCATCAAATTGCACACACATGCGTGCCACTAGAACCCCCTTGAAAGCAGCAGTTCCAAACTAACCATATATACTGACCATACAAACCATGTTAAATGAGCACTTCAGTTGAAATGCAGTTGTGGCACTGAGGTTTCCATGTGCATCTTTTTCTCTTGGGAAGGCAATAAACTTTAACTTCAAACCGCCAAGCACAAGCAAACGAGGCATGAAATGTGCAGCACAGTAAATGCGTTTCTGCTAGGCACTGCTTCTAGACATTATAGCATCACAAGAACACACTAAATGGCAACTGACAATGAGTATTTGACATCAGGGCGACAGAAAGGTTGAAGCGACAGCTAGTTCAATCACATGCATGACTGACGTGATCCAATCAGTGCGACGTGGACTGGGGCCGACGCGGTTTAGTACGGACTCGACTTCGGTGTCTCTGCTACACGAAAGAACAGGAGTTTCTAATCTGTGGTAATGTACAGGACATAACATGTGGAAGGAAAAAGTCCAATAGATATGTACGCTTATACATTATATCTAGTTTATATATTATATCTTGGATAAGCTCATACATCATAAACACACACTCCTTCTAGTACAAACGACATGTACTGTAGGCTTGAGTGGATCTCTATATTATCTGTAGTATGTGTATGGGTCTGTGTGTCCCACCTTGTGGTTACCCATAACCCTGTGTAAGATAAATGGTTCAGGATAATGCTTTTACCAACATAAATAAAGAGATAAATGATGCAGAAGAAGAAAAAAAATGAGAACAGGAAGAAGGACAACAAGGTTTAAAAAAAGATATTAGTTCTTGTTTGATGGGGTAAAATGTTCGGTAACACACACACACACACACACACACACACACACACACACACACACACACACACACACACACACACACACACACACACACACACACAGAGTACTTAAATATGCCAGAAAATACTGTATAAAATAGCGAGAAGCTTTGGCAGACCTTCAACTAGCCTACCACTGAAGAGTTGTTTTTGCCAATAGAGAAGCAAAAATAAATAAATAAATAATGATCAGGAGGAGGTTTTTGTGATTATGATTGATCAATCAATATTCTGTACTTTTTTTTTTTTTAGCTCAAGCCATATGTCCTAGGTAGGAAGAGTAACCAAATCCAGCACGAGTAACTAAAATATGGCTCACTCGCGGTGGAAATAGCGACAACGTGGATGGTTCCGGTTAATATGCCATGCTGAGCTGAGCTTATGTAATTGACCCAGCTAAGATTACATATACTAATAATTATTACATTCATTAAAGCAGAAACCATAACAGAAGTTTTAAGCAGTAGAGAGCATGACCATTTCTTAAGGAACTGAAGTCTGAACTGGCTGTCGTTTCTGATTCAGACATGCAACCTTCAAATGTGCCTAGATCTGCAGGCATGTGACTATAATTATCCTCCATCCCTTACTGACCTGATCACCCTACCCAGAATCCTCCACTGTTCTAGAGACAAATTTCACTGATGCCAAATACTCATCATCCAAGGCCTTTTGGCCATGAATGATCTCATTCTACCAAGAGCAGGCCAGAATCCAAGAGCATTAATTACCTGAAGAAAGACTTCACTGGAACAAAACAAAATGACGAGCATGAGTGCATGTGCACACACACACACACACACACACACACACACACACACACACACACACACACACACACACACACACACACACACACCAAGAAGCACCTCTAAACACCATAAGGGGAAAACACTGAAGCACAACGACATAATTTTACTAAATTTTCCTTAATTGACAATTCTTCAGTTAAAGTAAATTATAGAGATGCTATGAAAAAAGTTATGTAGCATATGTACATATGGAAATGTAACTTAATATTAAGATGAATTAATAGTTTGCTGAGAGCTTACTCATTATTCATGGAGAAGATCCCAGTGGATCCAAAGCCAGTCACTTAGTATTGAGCAAAATTTGGGAGAATTCACCCATCCTATCATGCACAAACACACACACACACGCACGCACGCGCTTTGAAAGACAAACAAAAGAGAGATGTGGAAATGATTGGGATTGGGAACAGGAGCAGGGGGCTGTTGACGGAACTACTGTGACAAATCTTTGTTACACAGACTGAAGCTAATGGTCAATGACGAGCTGGCTTGTGGCAAAAGAGCTGCCTGAGGAAAACAGTATAGTCACTGTTTTTTTTTTTTTTTGGTCCTCTGCTAGCATTGCTGAAAGCGTAGTGTGAGTGGTCAGCAGCCAAGGCGCTGTATCACCAACACTGCTCTGATAGCCAAACTGACATAATCAGCTGGAGACATCACTCTAGGCTTTCTCGTTAAACAGCATACACGTCATCCCTTCAGCTCACCAGCAAGAAGCACAGTCAGATTGAAAGAACAGCAGTAAGCAGTGCTGCACTGTGCCATTATGAATATACAAGACAATAAAACAACCAAGTACACTTAATAAATAAATAAATAAATTATATATATATATATATATATATATATATATATATATATATATATATATATATATATATATATATATATATAAATAAAATTAATAACAAAACTCTGTTTAATAAATAAAGTTTCTGTGAACTTGCTTATTAACCACACACAGCAAAAAAACAAGCAAACAAAAAAAACAACAACTACCCTTTAATAGTGACTAACACTACACGTCAGAAGCAAGCTTGTGGATTCATCCTTAAAATATAAATACAACAACAAGAAGAAACATGCTCACTCCTGTGAAAACTCTGATGACACACTGACAGTGAAGGTCACTGAATGTCTACCAACGGTCTATTCGTCAGTAAGAAACAAATGTATCTGACCTTAGAAACATTCCTTTAAACACTCCTAACCAAACCACTCCTCAGCATAGCTCAATCAAATAAGGCATATAAACACACACACAAACATATATAACGTTGAAGACGGCTGATTTGATTTCATTGTTCTACAAACATAAGGATTTGGTTGTACTGGAAATTAATGAATGGCATGCAATACTAATTAACAGTGAATAATACATTTAATATTGTTGAACATTGGTTCAAGTTAGTTCCTGTTGTCATTTATGTGCTGTTTCCTGTATCACCGCTGTATCATCTCCACTGAGATGAGGTCGACTCTGTAAGGAATCCTGAGGCACCTAGAGATCTACCAGCTCCATTTGGACTCTACACTAAAGAGGAGATGCCAAGTCCATGTGGTCTTTAAGGACAACAACCTCCTAATCAATACAACATTTATCAGACTGTACATTTATAATCACACCCTCCGGTGTCACACATATGAGGATGAGGTTCCCCTTTGAGTCTGGTTCCTCACAAGGTTTCTCCCTTCACCATCTAAGGGACTTTTTCCTCCCCACGATCACTTCAGACTTGCTCATCGGGGATAAATACATACACATTTAAATATATCTAATAGTAATCTTGAATTTTGGATTCTATTAATATTTTTATATTATTCTTTACAAAAGACTTTTGTTTATGTTATGTTAGCCTCTAATCCCCCTTTTTTTTTTTTAGGTAATATTACCATGAAACTGGTATTATAGAGTCTGCTGTCCTGACACTGGAGACTCCTCCCTTAAATGTTAACTAAATTATTATTATTATTATTATTATTATTGTCAAGTATCAGAGTTTTTATTTTAGAGTATTTTTGCTGATTTATTTTCTATGACCGCACGACAATCAGATTTAAAGATACAACAGCATAGAGGTATAAAACAATTTAAGGTTTAAAAAAAGATTATAATTATGTTACTTAAAAATATATTAAATATCTTTAGAATATATATATATATATATATATATATATATATATATATATATATATATATATATTCTAAAGATATTTGTTATATATAAAAAATATAAAAATGCAGTTTCAAGTTAAAAATTAAAGTGAATTAAAGTATATTTAGTTAAATACTACATAATTTACTTAATAAAAAACACAAGGATACAAATGTCTTAGCTGCAATACATGCAATGCATTTAAAAGGTCTACACATCCCTAGGCAGGGTTTTCCAAGATACCTGGAACTGGAACAATCTGCCAGCCAAAACTGCACAGATCATGTGTGCACTTCAAACCTCTAAAGACAATTACAGTTAAGTTTAATATTTATCGCTTGTTTGCTTGTTTTAATACTTACTGCTCATTCTAGTACTTCATTTCATCATCTACAAAATTCCATAACCTTGACACCGCTGTAGATTATGAAGCTTTTTTAATTTTAGTTAAAAACTTTTAACACCGAGATTAGATATTGGCCATCGATATAAACTCAGCAAATTTTGTAAATGTTAAAGAAAACGCTAGATGTCATTAACAAAATGGCAATGGGCACACAAGCGTAAAAACATGGTAATATTTGAGTGTAAAGAGAGTAGCAGAACAGCAATGTGCACAAGGCAATTCTCCCTTAGGCTGATGGTTACATGTGTGCTGCTGGTACATGTTGTCACTGTGCAGGAGCAGTGGAGCAGAAAAGAAGAAGAGAGCAGGCTGGCAGGGACGAGGGGACAGAAAGGGAAAACAGGATGAGGGGAAAAGACACCAGCAGTGCTTTTCATTCAGTAGTGTACACAGACAAAAAGCAGATGGTGCAAATGTACCCAAAGGTTTAATTAAGTAGGGAAGAGCAGAAAATGGCTGTTAAAGGCAACTGAGCATGAATGCACAAAATATAAGTATGAATGCTAACGTTGACACCGTTTATAAGCTACAAATCACGTATTTTATTCTGAATACATTCAATACCGTTAATTCGACGTGCAACCGAAAATCCGAGCTTTCCGTGCAGAAGAAAAATGAACGTGCTGGTCTGATTTGGCTTAAAATTTTGCAAAGTCAGACCAGGATATCTAAAAACAACAGGCAAAACCCCTGAAGCTCAAAAATGTACAGAATCAGCTCATTTACTTATTAGATAAATTACAAAAAAAATATACTACCAGAAAAACCTGGAAAATGTGTGAGATAGGAATGTGTCGATTTCAGGCCCAGGAGAACCGATAAATTTCAAAATAAAAAAGTTCAAATTGGGACAGTAATGACAGCTGATGGAAGCATGTCTATCATGTTACATGGAGTGCTGGATGAAATAACCCTTCACAAAAATAAATAAATAAATAGATAGATAGATAGATAGATAGATAGATAGATAGATAGATAGATAGATAGATAGATAGATAGATAGATAGATAGATAGATAGATTATAAATATTATACATATATACACACACACACGCACACGCTTTGTGCATTTGTGTAGGTGCTGTTAACGAATCAATGTTGTACTGTGTCGTAAATAAATAAAAGCTTCCTGAACTCACTACACATTCTATTATTCTTTCAGTTCTCTCGTTTTTTTATTTATTTATTTCTTGACTCTGACGGTCATAAAAGCTGAAACAGCAGCGTTCTTGAATAACTGAGCATACGCTGCTGAATAAGAACCTCAGTCGGTAAGATTTATTTCAACTAGCACTTCTCTTTCAGTAACACTTGGCCTTCTCGTTCAGGACCAGAAACAGTGCTAACGCATGGGCGACCGATGTCTGACAGCAGATGCAGTGTTGGTTTTGTAGAGATCTCAAATCTTCTGCTTCCATTTTAGAATGGAGGTTGAAATGGATCCACTTGTGGAGTGCCAGGATGTCAGGTTTGACGCACTGAGCATCGCTGAGAATTACTAAGCAGACCTATCCAAGCTACACTCGAGAGATGTGAGCAATACCGTAAACCGCCGGTGCTGCACTCCATAGACGGCCACTTCAGAGCGGTTCTGGGCAGGCTTCCAGTCCGAACCAAAAGTCAATAAACACAGGTCTGGCTAGATAGAGAATGAGACGATCCCAAATCCAGCTGATATTTGAGTTGGACGAAAGCATGTTGGACGAGTTTTGATTTGAAGGGTGGTGAGAAATATTTGTTTTTAATTAAAGACAGTCATACAAGGTCCAGATATTTAAAATCCACAAGCCTTACACACTGCAGGCCATCTTTATTTCATCTACTACCGCATGTTCCCGTAGCTGTTATTTTCCTGCCACTGGGAGTTTATTGATCGTGAGTTTCCAGCTTTCAGTCTGTACATCCACAGGATTCTAAGAAGACCTTGATTTCACTTCAAACAAATAAAAGTTGACGCTGAGCTTTACTCAAGAGCTGTTTTTTTTTTATTATAAGATTAGGATCAGCTCTCCTGTAGCAGGACTTATATGACACTTTCTAAGCAGAAACAACCAAACTGACACTAGGTCATTGTTTATGAGCATGTAGTACATTTCCACACTTACCAGTAGGACACATCCAAAGGTTTGAAAAAGCCACTTTTGATGAGATCAGCGAAGAAAGACTCCGTCTCTCTGCATGCGGTGCCATTTCCTATGACAACAGTCTGGCAGCTGGAATTGAAGTGGTGATGGACGGGAAAGAAAGGGGGGAAAAAAAGTCAAAATATTGTTAATGCAAATAGTCCTAAGAAAAATGTGTTGTACTTTTTTTCTGCCTTAACCTTTCATAAACTAGACTCTGCTGAGTGACTACATTCTAATAAATGTGTGACTAATGGAGACATAATCTATATTCTAGAAAAAGGCAATAAATGAATTATGTACTGTTTGACAATCACTTTTCTTGCAAATACAAGAAGTAAACATTTCATCTGAAAGACACTTACTCACTCACATGCACCTCAATTAAACATATTCCCTCTTTCGTTATACACCAAATGGCCAAAAGTTTGTGGACCCCTGACCATCACACTTGTATGTCTTCTAGAAAGGCTTTCTGCCAGATTATGAAACGTAGCTGTGGGGATTTGTGCTCATTAAGCCAAAAGAGTATTAGTGAGGTCAGGCACTGATGAAAGACAAGGAGGTCTGGTGTGTGGTCAGCAAAGATGTTCAGTGGGCTTGAGATCAGGGTTCTGTGGAAGCCACTCAAGTTCTTCTACACCACGCTTGGCAAACCATGTCTTCCTGGACCTCATGTTTTTACACAAAGAAAAAAAAAGGTACAAATCTGGAGAAGTCACTCATATGTGTGTAACAGTCATGTGTTCATATTCTCCTGGCCAAATAATGTAGATTAGATGTCAATCATCTCTGAACGTACAGTACAAATCTTAACATTTTAACAAATATCAAATCTAACCCAGTTAACTGTGGTAAAATCAGTAAGCTCAAACAGAGTTGATTTACATTTTATTAGGAATTGGTCTACATATAGAGCAAAATCAAAATGCAAGAAAACCTTTTTTTGAATGACAACTTTTTTCTCTAACACACTAATTCAGAAGAAATTGAACAAAGAAAAAAACAAAATGTTCATAAAATGACTTTAGTAAATATGCTATGAAAAAAGCCCCTGTGCTTCACCCAGTTTATAGAGATGAGCACAGGCAAAAAAAATAGCCATGGATTTTTAAAAATATAAAATAAAAATAAATAAATAAAAGAAATGAGAGTTTACACATTTGTAGTACCTATGTTTAAGCATGAGGTGGCGCAGTTTGTCAGCCTCTCTTTTATTGCCTGAGCCATGCAGGTACACCACATCTGTGTGCAGGATCTGACCTGAGATGTCACAAAGACAAAACATAATACAAGAGTATGAACCCAGGAAGCAAAATTGTTTCAAAAAAAGATTTCAAAAAACATATTTCTGCTTTCCATTCTGTTTCTGAATAGTCCATGGACTACCCTCGTCCCTCCAGGACAGACCGCACCACTTATCTATACAGTACGCTCCTGCTTGAGAGAACCTAATCCTCCTGGACACTGTCAGAGAGCCAAATTCTGTTTGATGGCAACCCCCACAGACCTGTCACGGTCAAGCGGGGTCTGGCACGACGGGTGTAGTTGTGTGTGGTGCTGGTACAGGGCAAAAAGCAAAGCATGGTGATGCAAACTGGCATGCCCTCACCAGGCCAATGCCACAGGTGGCCATGTCCAGCATCAAGCCCCGCCCACAGAGACGGTACAGCGTGCATGCCGCTCCTGCTAGCCAATCATATACACCTGTTTAAAATGCCGGATCAAACTATTTAGTTTGAAGACATCAGTCTTAAAGATAATACTGACAATATGGTGATTGAAAAACACATATTTTTTAATAATAATAAAAATGTATTATTATACATAGTGTTTCTACAATATGTGTGTAATGTGCATGCCTTTAATGATATTTGTATACATTAAAGATGCCTTTAAACACGCTATATGACAAAGTATTTGGACTCCTGGAAGCACACATTGTATAGGATGTCAGTATGTGCTGTAGAATTAAAAGATCCCTTCACAGGAACTAAGCGGTCGGACTCTGTGACTCTGTTCCAGTATGAAAAGCGCTCCCGTGGACATGGTTTGAGTGACCTGCACGGTGCATACTGTATAAGCCTCAAATTATTTTCATGCCTCGTAGGCTTTTCAACAACTACAAAAAAAAAAAAAAACACAAACACATATGCGTTGAACATTTCCACGTTCTTAGATGTGAAAACAAACAAATTCTAGATTTTATGACTCAAAAATATTTCATTTAAAAAAAAAAAAAAAAAAAAAAAGACATCTGCAGCAAAGTGTGGTCTTACTGGTGGGGGAGAGGATTGCCAGTTTGCAGCCATGCCGAAATCCAGGATCTACACCCATGAGGACACGTCCGCGCACGGGGCACACCAAGAGCCTCTGCCGGAGATTACGCACAAACATAGCAACAGACTCCTTCTCCGCACTGGTGGTCAGTTTGGTCCTGGAACAGAGAGGGGAATTTATTTTATACATTCTATGCACTTCTGGTGTTAAAGGAAACCTCTGTCCTGAAACGCATTAAATATGTTTATATTGAAATTCTTGGGCTCTGCTTAGCACGTCTGGTGTTAACTTGTTGGTTGGTGCTGTATTTACATTATCCCTGTGTGAAGCTAGCTGCTGTTCTGACTGCACTGCAAACACAATTACAACGGAGTCTAACAGAAGAAAGATGTTCGACAATCGTTCGCTGTCAGATCTTAAGATCAGACAGAAACCGTGTTGCAATATTTGCCTATAGCTTCTACTATGCTCCTGCGACATTCGATGCCACAGAAGTATTGGAGGCAGCAAAGACTGGACTCAATGTTCCAGAATGTAATGCAGCTATACCACAAATCTGTGCTGAATTATAGCAGGGACTCAGCAAATGACTGATTTATAATGTGGTAAAAGCGCAAGACTCTTTGAGAGACATTTGATCAGAGTGTTCAGGTGAAGTGGTGAAAGAGCTAAAGACCAGGCAAGGGCTAATTGTTTTGGCACCACAATCAGCTTGGAGTCGAACCACATTAACACATTAACATAATACTTTAGAGCTCCTTGTTGATGAAAGAAGTTTCAACTAAAAAAAAAAAAAAAGAGAGAGAATGCTTTTCATAATTCCACTGCAAGAGAAATCTTGGATGTGTTTGAAGATCGTGTTCATTTTAACGATTTATATTCTGGTCATTTAAAGTCGATTTTTCTTTTAAAACTTTAAATAATCTTGTGCCTTTTTCATTTTTGTTTAAAATGAATAGTGCATACCTGTAGCTTCTGCTGAGCATGGGCAATAGAAGTCTCTTGTACGAGTCCTCTACAGCGCTATTCAAAATTTTCATCAGCTCAGGACGTGCAAACACCGGAGGCCTCCACCTACAAAACACACACACACACACACACACACACACAAAACACTTAAAGACAATAAACAATAAATCCATATATATCAATAATAATGAAGGGTATTTTTAAATTTTTGACTGCTACTTGCAACAGAACAGTGAGGAATGCAGAGGTCTATGAAAATGCTAAGCATTTGCGTATCCTTATTTAAAAATAGCAAAAGGAAAAAGAATGGTGTGTGTAATAGAGGAGTTGGACTGCACACTTTGAAGGTGGGACACGGACCTGACGTTGACACACCACCTACAGAATTCAGCCTTCACCCAGTCAGGGATGTTAACCTTCACTGACAGAATCTTCAGATTCTCTCCTCGGTTAATGGCCAATGTCTGAAACAAGAGCGTAACATGTAGAGACAGCAGACACAAAGCCTGGCACAGTAGTGCACTGCTGGTACCATTCCTACATTCCCTACCAAAACAAGCTCAAATGGACGCGTGCACAACAAACTTCCTTTTAAATGAATGCCATGACTACACTTTTTTCTAAAAAAGGCTGTAGATTTTAGAAAGAAAGAACAAGACAAGACAAAAAACAGACATTCAGAAATACAGACAGAAAAGGCAGACAGAGGACACAGACAAAAAGAAAGAAAGAAATTAAAGACAAGACAGACAAAAAAGACAGACAGAAAAGAGAGACTTAAAAAAAGACAGACAGTCAGAAATACGGACAGAATTCCCCACAAGGTCCAAAGTGTCAGATGATATTTCATCTCCACACACACACACACACACACACACACACACACACGGACAGAGATACGCACAGATACACAGACAGACAGAGAGACCACACACACACACACACACACACACACACAGACCCCCCCCCACTCAGAAAGAGAGACCCCCCCACACACACACAGAAAGAGAGACCCCCCCACACACACAGAAAGAGAGACCCCCACACACACAGAAAGAGAGACCCCCCCACACACACAGAAAGAGAGACCCCCCCACACACACAGAGACCCCCACACACACACAGAGAGACCCCCACACACACACAGAGAGACCCCCACACACACACAGAGACCCACACACACACACACAGAGACCCACACACACACAGAAAGACAGACCCCCACACACACACAAAGAGAGACCCCCACACACACACACAAAGAGAGACCCCCACACACACACACAGAGACCCCCACACACAGACAGAGAGACCCCCCCACACACACAGAGAGACCCCCCCACACAGACAGAGAGATCCCCACACACACAGACAGAGAGACCCCCACACACACAGACAGAGAGACCCCCCCACACACAGACAGAGAGACCCCCACACACAGACAGAGAGATCCCCACACACAGAAAGACAGACCCCCACACACAGGAAGAGCGCCCCCCTCACACATGAAGAGAGACCCCCCCACACACACACACAGAGACCCCCACACACACAGAGAGACCCCCACACACACAGAGAGACAGTCCCCCACACACAGAAAGACAGACCCCCACACACACAAAGACAGACCCCCCCCAACACAGAAAGAGACCCCCCCACACACATACAAATAAACAGAGAGGCAGTCACCCACAGAGAGACAGTCACACACAGATAGACAGTCAGAGAGTCACACAGACACACTGCAGTAAGCCTTGTGTCTCTCTCACTTCTCTCTAGCTGCTCCTCTAAGGAAAAGTGACATGCTGTTAAGCAAATAGTTTTAAGTGTCTGACCTTTTCTGAGGAAAACCTTTTGGAAGAATAAAGAAAGCGGTAGAGATGATCCATCAATCAGGACTTGAAGCAGAAGAGTAAAGCTGACAAATGCCAAATTGCCACCAACCCCCAAACCCACACACAGACACACAAACCTACCAGTGAGACAACAGAAGACCCATCACTAAACAACTGATGCCCTGATCAGGACATGAATTAATGCAGCCTGAAATACCATGAACTATTCTGTTCTCTTATTCTGGCATTTTGCTGCCCTAAGGAAGCTGTTTACATGCATGTTGCCATGTGTCATTCATCACATATACTTTATCCTAAGATATGGAAACGTCAGAATGGAAACTTCATCCCTGCTCTTTTCCAACACCAGATTGTGGTCAACGTAACACACTTCATAAAGCACTCACACTTAAAGCAGGGTTCAAACAAAGCGAGCTCTATGTGTGACTACACAACACAGAACAAGCCTCAGAACAAAACTAACAACCAAGACATTACATGCTCATAGACACGCATATGGAATACTAGAGCACGCATAATAACATCAGAAAGTGTCGACAAAACCTAAAGAACAGACCGAGAGCGCTTTGAGTCTCATCTGGGTCACAGATTTACAATATTATAGAATTTAACTGTAGTTAAATAAGTTTTTAAATCGATAGAAAATCAAACATTATAATATAAATACAGATCTGTGACAGAACAGTGGGATTATTCTGAATACTTTAACTAGAATGTATCAGTATAATTACAATATAATTATAATAACTTTACAGTATAATTAATAAATGAGACATTGTGTATTTAACGGGTTTTAGTTAAGATTTAAAGTGTAACGTACACAAACCAAGCAAATTCCTCTTCAGTTCCAGCTACAATAAACATTTATTCCCTCAGCTCTCTCTCTCTGTCTCTCCATCCCTCCTTTAGTCTCACTCTACACCTCTCCGTTTCTGTCTCTGTCTTGTAGTCCATCTCTCTCTCTCGGTCTCCATGACTCTCTCTCTGTGTCTCCGCATCGCTCTCCTTCCTTCGCCTAGTCTCTCTCCGCATCGCTCTCCTTCCTTCGCCTAGTCTCTCTCCGCATCGCTCTCCTTCCTTCGCCTAGTCTCTCTCCGCATCGCTCTCCTTCCTTCGCCTAGTCTCTCTCCGCATCGCTCTCCTTCCTTCGCCTAGTCTCTCTCCGCATCGCTCTCCTTCCTTCGCCTAGTCTCTCTCTCCGCATCGCTCTCCTTCCTTCGCCTAGTCTCTCTCTCCGCATCGCTCTCCTTCCTTCGCCTAGTCTCTCTCTCCGCATCGCTCTCCTTCCTTCGCCTAGTCTCTCTCTCCGCATCGCTCTCCTTCCTTCGCCTAGTCTCTCTCTCCATCGCTCTCCTTCCTTCGCCTAGTCTCTCTCTCGATCGCTCTCCTTCCTTCGCCTAGTCTCTCTCTCCATCGCTCTCCTTCCTTCGCCTAGTCTCTCTCCGCATCGCTCTCCTTCCTTCGCCTACGCATCGCTCTCCTTCCTCCGCCTACTCTCTCTCTCCGCATCGCTCTCCTTCCTTCGCCTACTCTCTCTCTCCGCATCGCTCTCCTTCCTTCGCCTACTCTCTCTCTCCGCATCGCTCTCCTTCCTTCGCCTAGTCTCTCTCCGCATCGCTCACCTTCCTTCGCCTAGTCTCTCTCCGCATCGCTCACCTTCCTTCGCCTAGTCTCTCTCTCCGCATTGCTCTCAGTCCCTCCATATCTCTATCGCATTCTCAGTGCAAAGCTTCTCCATTTTCCCAAGAAACTCCTCGGTCATGTAATTTCCCATGCTGGGAATCCCATGTCTGTTTCAAACGTGTAGTCACCTGACCCTCTATCCATAACGCTAAATAAATGTCTGCTAACAAAATGATTTGAGTATATGGTGTTTGTAGCATACAGATCTCAGTTAATGAGACTATAGACATGTAGATAATAATGTAACCAACTATATTATTACAATATGTATAATGTAATATTCAATTAAACATTTTTAAATTGAATTAAATATAAATCTATAATATATGGTATAGGTGTAACACTGCAGAAATAAAAAAGGACAAATAAAATATTAAAAATATGGGCAATTCAATAAATATAATTTCACATATTTTTAAATGACGAGACTCGTTTAAAATGTCATACACTCTGAGGCTGAGAGAGAGAAAAAAAAACTTCTTTTTTTCCCCCAGTAATAAGAAGAAAAACAAGAATACGGCCTTTTATTGCATAAGCATGGGGGAAGAAAAGCTACATATTCAAGATATCATGTTCTTCAATAACAATGAAATCATAATTGAAAAAATATGAGGAATGTATACTACAGGAACGAATATTATTCTAAAGACAGCGATTCCGATTTCAATATTTACTTTCCAAATAAGGTGAAGGAATAGGCATGGAAAAGAGCAAGTGGAAGGCCTCAACATAAACAAAGGGAACGGCTGAACTTTTTACTCCTTATCTTTTCACACACAGAAAAACAAACATACACAACATGGGGTTTAAGATACAACAGTGACTATTCTCAGAGCAAGATAAATAGGCGCTAACTTTTAGACAGAAAGGGAAGAAAAACTAGATTTATTTAAATGACAAATTCTCAAAGGAATAAGCAGATGGAGAGACTGTAATTGCTCTGGAGAATTCCTTCTATGTCTCCAGATTTCTCAACCGTTTCATGTTGTCGGATAAAGATGTAGAGAAAGTTGAACGTGAGGAGGAAAAGGGACGAAGTGAAACGGACGGACGGAATTGACTCTTAACACTATTCCAAATATTAGATCTTTTAAAAATGTACGATAAATTTATTATGTTGGAAACTAATATGCAAGCTTGGCACGTGTTGCTGCTATCCTTACACTATAACTGTTGGGGAAAATGTATGATCGGTTGGAAATAAGTCTCCAAATCAAATTTGTTCACGAATGCACTGTTATTGGCGGAAAGTGGAATAAGCAGATGATTGTAGAGACAAGTTATAACAATGCGTTAAAACTAACATGTTACAAACAATTGGAACCATAATTAAGGGTGCCAAAGTGCAAGCTTAAAAAATGAATTAAAATAAAAAAACAATGATTTCTTTTGTCTTGTACAGTATGAATAAATAAGGTTACGCAACCTGACGTGACATACGGCTAAGTATGGTGACCCATACTCAGAATTTGTTCTCCACACTTAACCCATCCAAAGTGCACACACACAGGAGTGGACACACAGCAGTGAACACACACACACACCCGGAGCAGTGGGCAGTCATTTATGCTGCGGCGCCTGGGGAGCAGTTGGAGGGGTTCGGTGCCTTGCTCAAGGGCACCTCAGTCGTGGCCGGCCCAAGACTTAAGGTTAGGTTAGGGTTAGGAGTCAGACTCGCTAACCATTAAAATATCTGAGGCTATATCATGTAGGAATTACGCTCATGACTGATCACATTAGAGATGCGCTGAACATCTGCATGTTACAAATGTAATGAATGTAAACATCTCCGACACAAAGAAGAAATGTCATAGCTCCTGAATTCTATCATTTCTTCCGCTTTGGCATTTCGGCTCTTTCTCAGACACGTTCTCTTAATTTCATAGCTGCAGAATATATATAAATTTTATATATATATATATATATATATATATATATATATATGTGGCATTTCTGTGCTGTTATCTGCGCTAGATATTATCTCGAATATGATTGGTCACAAAAATAATCCCTACATGATCTAACCTGTAGCATTTTAGCAACTGACGATCTCAATTAAATACTGTATACAATACGTTTCTTCTCTCTCTTCACCTTTCGGCCATTTTCTCCTTTGCTAAAGAAACTCTTAAGCCTCTCAAAATTCTCACTACTCCTAAGACTTTTTGACCTTATGAGCCCTTGGTTAAGATGCTTTATGAATAACTTTTATCTTTACTAGGATCTTCTCTTTCATTTCAAATGGAAATGTCCAGATTTTTAAAGAATTTTCTTGATCTACACTTATCACTTTGTGTGTACTGTGGCTAATGTTATAGTGAGTTTGTCAGCGGTGTCCAGTCTTATCCGGAAAGGGCCGATGTGGGTGCAGGTTTTCATTCCAACCAAGCAGAAGCCACACCTGATTCCACCTGTTTAATCAGTTATTCTTGGCTTTTAGTAGACTCTGGTGTGGCTTCTGCTTGGTTGGAATGAAAACCTGCACCCACACCGGCCCTTTCCGAATAAGATTGGACACCGCTGGAGTATGTAGTGTGTAGAACGTCACTGTGTAAAACCCTGATGCTGGAGCAATAGGAAATCTACTCAACTGGATTTTTATAAAACGCTTTTAACAATGGACATTGCCACAAAGCGACTTTACAGAAATCTAGATAAAGATTTAAATTCCTACCAAGGAAGCTAGATATCAGTGACAAGAAGATAAAAATGCATGCAGAACTAAACTGTACCAAAACACACACACACACACACACACACACACACACACACACACACACACACACACACACACACACACACACACACGTGTAAGCTATACTGGACTGTACAAATTAATCACTCTCTCAATTGCTGTTTTTGCACAACGCATTTCAATACCTGCTGCTATTACATATGTATGTTTAATTGAACCCTCTTGTTTACTATTTCTCTAGTTTTGCACAATGTACTGTGTAATATACAGAATGCACAGTGGCCGGTGCTATTTTGTGTATTTGTCTCATAGTGTTTTGTATTGTCTGTCTGCACTAGCTCTGCACTTAGGTCCATAGCTCTGTGTCGTTTTTTAGCACCATGTTCCTCGAGTGACGTCGTTTCATTTCACTGTCTACTCCGTCAGCTCTATATGGTTGAAATGACAACAAAAGCTTCTTGACTTGACTAGTAACCAGACTCAAATCATTTGGAGAAACAGAATAATGAGATTCTCTGATTTCCCATGCTCTCAACACACATAATCCAACTAATAGTCAGTCCTGTGTTAAAGTGAGTGTGTTGCAGGGCTGGAAACCTGTGCCGACGTGTGTGTACAGCCTCAATGTATATGCAGGACCTAAAGTTGATATGTTTACATTGTAGAATGCATGCTCATATAACAATAAACGTATAGAGACACATTAATAATATATCCTTATGTTGTTGTTTTTTAATTACTAATGACATCTCATCTTATGTTATCATCCAGCCCTGATGCATTTCTATACTTTATACATATAGTAATTATACACACAAGATAAGTAAAAGTATTTGGTTTTCACAGGTGAATAAAAACCACAAATATATTACACACACACACACACACGTCTGGTCTTAGCACACTCACTGCTGATGTGCTAAATCAAATACACAAGTACATGTGCCTCCCGTCACAACACATCCCATGATGTTTGTACCTAACAAAGCCACAAAAAGGTTCATTTTCGCCACAGTGACACAGCGTGTAGGTCACAGGCAGCTTAAATTAACAGGTGCTGACAGTTCAGACCACCAAATTAACAAGGGAGGCCATGTTGAGTGCTTCAGAGGAGAAAGGTCTTCACCTCTCATTCATTCACTCACTCACATCCTCACACCCACACACACACACAAACACTCTCTCTCTCTTTCCCTCCCTCGCTCTCTCTCATTCTCATAAAGCCCACAAGCAGCTGTCGCCATGGAAGAATGCCTGTCAATCTCAGCCCCTAATCCAAAGGCACGTGGACAGGGACATGTCACATATGTTAAGGAGGAGAGAGGTGGAATGACTGGAGGACAGAGAAGGGGGTGAAAGGAAAGAGACGGTGGGATAAAAAAAGAAAGAAAAAAAGAGAAAAGCCACTGCGACTGGCAACCACCTCGGAGTAACCAGGGTGCCAGCAGTTGTGGGTGCTTTCACTAAACCCTCCTGACAGCAATGCTTTACAGAGTGGCACTGAGAACCTGTACAAATGCCACATTACTGATGCAGTGAAAAGTACGCATGTACATATTAGAGTACAAGAGCAGATTACTAATTAGTACATGAATTTTTATATAAAAGAACAAACAAATATAAATGAGTGATCCCCTGGTGTTGGTGGTGTTTAACAATGCTATTCATCACATACAACCAGGACAAAAATCTATTAGTAATTTATGTTCAGAATCAGACTGCGATGCTGATTGTTTTATTATTATTTATTTTATTTTTTTTTAAACAATGATGCAGTGTAGTGTATTGTGGAGGTGATTATCAGGATAAAAAGATTGTTTAAGTAACAAGAAATATGCTCAGCCAAAAAACCTATTACTTAAATGAATTTAAAGTGTTTATAGGTTTTGAAGTAAGTGAAGTGTAATGCCTTTCTATATTTAATAGTATTAACTGTATGTTTTTTGTAGAAACAATTGATGGGTTAGTTAAACGTCCATGAAAGACAATCTTTTTTTGAAGATTCATTCATTAGTTTTGAATGCATATAAACAGGTTAAGAAAGACAATGCTAGTCAGAACGATAGTTGGATAATCTAAAAGCAGCCAGTAATAATCTAAAAGAGTCCTGTCAGCAAAATAAGAAAAATAAAATATGTTTCTCTTTGTAATTGTAATTTGGTGTTTTTAAAAAAAAAAAAAAAAAAAAAAAAAAAGCTGTTTAGATTCAATGCAACAATGCAAACATAGTGACAAAAAGTGACTTTCATGTTGTTCTGCGTTCTGATTAATAGCTAAGATCACCACAAACCAAACTAAATGAAAGCTAAATCATCTGGAACATTTGATCTGATCACTCTCAGATCCTAATGGTTCATTTAAGACAAGTGCAGAAATACTGAGTGCTAGTATTTCTTTATTTCCAGCATTGGGCAGAGCCCTTATCTAGACACCTGAGTGTTTGAGGGATAAAGGGGTCTAGAACTGGCAAGTCGGTACTGCTGTGCTTTGAACATGTATGTATCTCTTGATTAAATTGAGTTATGTATTTATGTAAAAAAAAGAAAACACTTAAAAATATAGGGTGTTTAAAACTCAGCAATATATGTGTGTGCACATAGTTATATAAATACATTGTCTACAAGAACGACAGGGCATACAAGTGGCACTTATCCATCAACAGCTGCTCCAATATGGAACAGAAATAAATAAATAAACATAAAAAACAAACAAACAAACAAATAAATATGAATGAACTTTTTTTCCTCCAAGCAATGAAACATAATTTCAATATTAAATATCAGAATCAAAGAAAAATAAATAAATAAATAATTTGGCATCCGGTCAGATGCAGAGGATTAATAATAAGGAATAAATACTGAATTATAGCATTATAGAAGAGGCCTAGAAGAAAAATATCTGAAGTGTTAATTAGGAGAAATCACTATATTTGTCCATACAGAACTGGTTTTACCCAAACTAGTAAAAAGTGCATTTCCTGACCTGAGGCTGTAAAGAGAGTAGAGAAGGCTGAGTCTGTACCTGATGGTGTTGGATTCTCTGCACGCTACAACAGAATGAACTGTACAGGCTGAATTTGGAAATGTCTTTAGGTTTGCTTTTCTGATCTGCCTGCTGCTGCTCTTTAAGTGCCGTTTTAGACACAGACGATTGGATTTTGAGATCACTTCTCTCACACCTGTAAAGGAACACCCACATATACACACTTGTATAATAAAACTAAACATCAAGTGCCGAGATATTGTCAGTGAAAACAAAGACAGGAATACAAAGACAGGGATGGAGGAGTAAAAATGCATGGACGAGAGAGAGAGAAAATTGACGTGTGTCTTACAGTGAACGGATGTAGGTCAGTGTCTCAATGTCCTTAGCGATCATGTCGGCTAGAATTTGCTCGACACCTGTGGCAACCTCATCAAGAGTGGACAAACCTATGGACCCGCCCCCCACCCCACCCCACACACACACACACAGAGAGAGATTACAGATTACAGTTATTTAGTGAAGATTCAGCAAGGTCTTTTAAACTTTCAAATACTCTTTATAATAATATAAATAACACATCTGCAATGGCCCATAAACAGTTCGTCAGTTCATATACATAGTAACTGGACAGATTGTTTATTATATTGTGAAACATGCTAATGTTAAAAATAAAGAAATAAATAAAACCCTACAGGCAGTAACATGACTTTTGCTGAAGAGCTTCTGCAGAAGGGGATGCAAAATATACAGTACACTGCTGCCCCCTAGTGATTAAAACAAATGTTCTGCTTTTGCACACAGTATAACCACCTTTAACTCAAACATCATTTCCAGTGAGCAAAGCATAAGATGCAGAAATCCCTGTTTGTGCACAGGAGCCCTTAGTAGACGAGTTCATTACGGTTGGTAAGAAAAGTTTGTAAATTTGATAAAGAAATTAAATGTAGAAATTTAAAGATTAAAATTAAGTTACTATTTATCTCTAACATTTATCCCTAATGACAAGCTTGAGGTGACGTGTGGTGAGGGAAAAACTCCCTGAGATGATATGAGGAACCAGACTCAGAAGGGAACCTCATCCTCATTTGGGTGTTAATGTGCACCAAATAATGTCAACGTCCTTTCTACAAAATTATGTATTTGAATGAACTAACGGTTAATCGCAAATTCTGGCTCAAAACTAATTTCTTCCTGCCGAAGTCTTCAAACAATCGCTAATGACCCGACCATGAGCTGGCTTACGCAACAGTGGATCAAAGGAGGAGTGACAGACTCCGCACGGCCCCGCCCACAGCAATCCCATGAGTCACTGGCTCTCCATGCAGATCAATCCCCAGCAGAGTGAACACTGGGTGACGAGACACCAAACAGGTGTAGGGCGTTTGGACTGTTTAAGATTATTGGTAAGTATAAACAGTCGCCTTCTTGTGGTACCGAGCTCTCGGTTAACTTTCAGTGTCGGTCCCAAGCCCGGATAAAACGGGAGGGTTACATCAGGAAGGACATTCGGGGTAAAAGATCCACTGTGGTGACCCCTAACGATGAGCAGCCGAAAGAACAGCAGCAAGTTTAACATTCATTAGTACTCTAATTAGCTTCTTACCTTTGGTGCCGGGCTGAATCCATGAGCGCAGATCAAGTGTTTGAGGTGTCTGTAGAAGAGCCAGTGCTGCAGATTCTAGACCAAGCTGCTTTGCCCGTCGAGCCTTTGACAGCTTACTGTCCTTCTTATATGGCGCATACTGTGAAGTTGTTATTGTATATGGAATATTATTATATATAAATATATAAAACGTGTTAACGAAATAAATCAATTTCTTAATAAACGGCGAATAACAAGTTGTAGAGTATATTGTATCCTGACCACATGATCCAGTTCATCAGCACTTTTGCAGTCCTTCAGAGCTTTCTCAAGTTCAAAGGTCAAACTTCCCTCTTTCTTCAGGGTTTGTGCGATGGTCTGAGACTTCTTTGCCAATGAGCTAACACACACACACACACACACCGCCTCAATATAAAGTCATCTACTTCATTAAGTATAGACTTGTGCCACTTCCTTCCTCGTTGACATATTTAGTATGACAAAGTAATAACAATAACAAAGTGCAAAAGATGAAGGAAATATTGAGAATATTAAATTGTTAAAGGAATCATATAGTAATCTTAATGACCACTAGGTTATTTCAACCAAAATCAAAAATTGCTTGTACAAAGAACAGGCAGGGGAATACACCAATTTTGTAGTAATTGGGTAACAAGTTTGGATGTTTGGTTAACAAATTAAATAAAAGTAGCTTCTGCCAAATGAACATGACTGATACATGTGTCTGTACAACAGCAGGTCAGTATGGACACTTGAGCAAGTACAAACACTTCTACTGAGTTTTGTCATTTTACATTTATGGCATTTGAAGTCTATATCGATGAATACATTAACTCTGATTCACTAGGTTACAGACTAAGACACTATCAACCTTAAAACTCTGCTCAGCATTTTTTTTTTTTTAAATAAATGCTAGATTTAGTGTTACAGAAAGTTCTTTACTTTACTAAAGTTCTCGATAGGTAAAGGGACTTTACCTATCGTTTATAGTATGGCCAGTGACTCGGCTGTTCGGACATCTAGATGGAAGTTTATTCCACCACCTCAGTGCCAGAACAGAAGAGTGTCCTACCTTTTACCCTGAGAGATGGTGTGACCAGTCGAGCGGTGATAGCAGATGTCATATGAGCATCTACTGTAGTTGTCATAAACTGAACTTCATGCACATTGCTTCATTTTCCCCTGCAACTCACTCACCAGAGTTCCTCCCAAGCGAGCTGCACATCTCTCACACTGTCCCCATCCATGTGGCCTATAAGCTCCTTCCTGTAGCGCACCATGAACGGGATGGTGTTCTCGTCCCTCAGGAGCTGAGCGATGTTACCACAGACCCACTGCTCCACTCCAGTCTTCTCAGCTAAAACCTTAATATAGAGCATATGCGCGCACACACACACGTTTTAGAATCGGCTGTTATAATATGTTATAAGGAAGAGGAATAATCTGTTAAATTAAAGACACTTCTAATTTACCATTATGGCTATGATTTCATTTATCTAATGAGAAGCTGAAAAGGTAAAACTATTAGTAACAATAACACCAACGCGATAAAGTATTTTCTAAACTCTGCACGTCCACCAACGCATTGTCACAAAGTGTAAAGAAAGATGATTTTAACTGTCCATCAAAATAAAAATATTTATTTTGAACATCGCTTTATTAAGTTATATTCATTGCAGTAAGTTTGTCGGTGACTGATTGATAATGAACTGCAAACGGTCACAAAAGAAAAATGATTATTAACAAAATACCCTCGTGCCAACATACCCGTAAGCTCTCACCTGTGCTGGGTCCCAGTTCATCTGCAATTCATCCCGAAAGGTATTTGCATTCTTTATGTGGACCGCTTTGCCCTGAGGCGCACTTGCAGTCTTCTGCTTCTTCTGCACTGGTTCATCAAAGGTAAAGTCATCCACAGGCTCTTCCTTTTTCACCCTAGGGAGCTGTGTACTGGAAGATGGCCCTTCATGGGCAACAGCATCAGTACTGAAGATCTTGTCCATGCTGAAGGAAAGTCTCTGAAAGTCACGTTACATTTCATCAGGGGTTTTCGGGCATTAAGAAGATAGAACACTGAAAGAAGATAGTTCATTAAAAACATTTCCATGGCCTTCTAAAGATTTTACATCCAAATGCTAAATGACTTATTGGAAATGCAAGGAAGGAAGGAACACAGGAAGGAAGGAAGGAAGGAAGGAAGGAACACAGGAAGGAACACAGGAAGGAAGGAAGGAAGGATGGAAGGAAGGATGGATACTTTATTGACACCCCACAGAAAATTCAAGCATCCAGTAGCAACACACAGAGTAATAAGATTTCACATACACAGTAAACCCCCACCCTCTTGCCCAAAAATGTGCAAACAATGTCATTTTTTGGTTATTTATTTATTTACTAATATTATTATTATTATTATTATTATTATTATTATTAAGATAAACAAATGTTCTTCCACAGTAGCTCAAAAACAACATCATGCCACAAAAGCCCATGGTTTAATGTTACACTGCTCCAACATGCCGAATGACAGTCTTACCTCTTCCTTAACCCGTACTTGTGGTGGAGCTTCATCTTGCTGAAAACCTGCATTATCTTTCTCTTTTCCTTTCTCTTTCTCCACACTCTTCTTGACTTTCAGGGCCCTTGGAGCTCTTGGCTAGGAAGGAAGACAGCAAGGAAGACAGCAAGGAAGGAAGGAAGACAGCAAGGAAGGAAGGAAGGAAGACAGCAAGGAAGGAAGACAGCAAGGAAGGAAGACATCAAGGAAGGAAGACATCAAGGAAGGAAAGAAGGAAGGATAGATACTTTATTGATGCCCCACAGAAAATTCAAGCATCCAGTAGCAACACACAGAGTAATAAGATTTCACATACACAGTAAACCCCCCACCCTCTTGCCCAAAAATGCCCATTTTCTGGTGTTTTATTTATATTTATATTATTATTATTATTATTATTATTATTATTATAAACGAATGTTCTTCCACAGTAGCTCATAAACAACATCATGCCACACAAGCCCGAGGTTTCATGTTCCACTGGGAATGACAGTCTTACCTTTTCCTTAACCTGTACTTGTGCTGGAGCTTCATCTTGCTGAAAACCTGCATTATCTTTCTCCACACTCTTCTTGACTTTCAGGGCCCTTGGAGCTCTTGGCTTTCTCTCAGCCTTTGGTTTGGGCTCTTTAGGTTTGGTGACCGGTTTCTTCTCAGTTGTTTCTCCTATCTTCATCCTTCCTCTTCCTCTGGTCGTCTTCTCTGGCAGCCATTCCTCTGGTTCCTCCTCACTCACTGGGCCTTCTATGCTATATTCACATGTGTTTCCTATTATTTTGTGTTTACCTACAAATATCTGCTTCTCTATTAAACGGTTGAATCTTTATTTACTTACGGTTCATCGTCTGAAGTCGGTTCCTTATACTCCTTCGTCTTTACTGCTCTCCGAGTCCGCAGCATCTTTGTACTGAAACTACACACATATACTAAATGCTAACAAATCCTGCTAACCAGCTCTGCCGAGTGCTCTGGATTGTATGCTAACGTACGGTTCAAATTTAGCGCGTTAGCCTCGACAGCTAGTTAGCATCTGGTCCGGAAAGCCTGCATACTAACTTACTACATATTATGTCCAAATAGTACATACCAGATGCACAATAATATATCTGATCAGTGACTCAATTGTCACTAAATTCGTGCAGCGAGCTGCTTGTAATCTGGAAAACTGCCAGGAGATGCTGAGATTCATATTATTCAGCAACAAGTGACAGACTACAATGTCCAATGTACTATTTAGTGCGCTAGTATACGGTGGGTTTAGCCTGCTTTCTTTTTCTGCATCAGCGCCACCTACTGGTGTGGAGAAACCAGACTTTTTCTTAGTAAATAATAATAACTAAAAAAAAAAATAAAATAAAGTATTTGAAGTATTTGAAACTATCTACTATATATCAGGTCAGAAAAAAAGTGAGTCAGGTCACCTGATCTATGTCATTTTTTATCTTGTGTACTGCAAAAAATGCCATCTTTGCTTGAATATTCAAATATTATTTATTACCAGAGGTGGGAGTAAGTCACACATGTGCAAGTAAGTCTCAAGTCATGAATGTCAAGTCAAAGTCAAGTCGATTCTTTTTTATTTGTCAAGCAAGTCTCAAGTCTCAAATTTGCGACTTAAGTCTGACTCGAGTCCCCATTCCTGTTTATTATTAGTAATAGTTGTATTACTATATTACTATAGTATTACATATAGTAATAGTTGTATTACTATATTATTATTATAATGTGTCAGCTATACGTATATAGTTGAAATGCCAATAAATGCTTGAATTTACTCTTGAGTTGACTTGGATGACAAAAGTTCTGGAAATGTGTTGAGATACCACATCTGAGAGTTGCTTTCACATGACTCTGGATATATTGGCTGGCAAATATACATTTTGAAAAATTATATTTGGTAGACATTATTTTTCAAAACAAATCAAATAAGTAACTTAAACTGCAACACCAAAAAAAAAATACTCATTGTTTATAGCCTGCCACAAGATGGTGTAAAAACTCAGAAACTAATACACAAATGCTCACAAATATCATTAAGCAAAAAGCTCTTTGAAAAAATAACAGCAAATCCATGAAGAATTGAATGAAGTGAATGAAGAAGTGATGTTCAATTGACCAAAATCACTAGTAGAATATTAAATCTTAAACCAAAGGAATTATTTCCAATAGGATTCAAATGATTTGTTTTAAATGATGTCAGATTTCTATTTGAATAAAATTTGGAGAAATACTGAAAAACCTGACAAAATACAGATTTTATATTTACCTGCTGGTATCATACAGTCAAAACACAAACCCACTTCCAAACATATAATTAAATAATGCCATATACCAAATACATGAATGTGGCTGTTCTGGCTTCCAATATTGCATCAGATGCAGCTATGAATAATAAACATTGCTGGCCATTGGAAGGTTCTGAGCTCAAATAACACTGCTAATTCTGCCAGTGCGGTTTGTAGGACTCCGCTGTTCAGTGATTACAACCCAGGTTCAGAAGCTTCATTCATTTAAAACTGTACATTAATACATTAGGCATGTAACCTAGCTATTAACATGCTGTCTGTCTGTAATACATGTGGCTTTATGGCTTGATCAAACATATAATGCTTGACTTGACTTTTAAATAATATTTCAGGATTTTAAATACATGGAATTTTGAGATCCGTTCCACATTATTTGTTTTAAAGCTTCTCAGTTTCTAGACAACTGCTCAGACATGGATACAAACAAAATTCCAACAAAATGGCGCTAGCTTTTTTTTTTTTTTTTTTAAACGTTACCGTGTTATTTTAAGCAACCAATGATGTTTTTATTATTTGTTTACTGCTGTATTTCTGTTTAGACGGTAATAGACCATAACCTCATGTCTGTCACCTATATTTGGCCTCTTCCTGATAAAAGCCTGTGCACTGGAGAAGAGAGGCGAAGGGAGTAGGTGGGAGTTATGTAATTTCTTTGTGTCGCTTCCAGAGAGAACAATTAGTGGATACACAATTATGCCTCAAACGTAATTTGTTAAACTCACAAATCCAGAACACAAATCTGTGAGGGGAAGAGTGATAGTAAATTGGTTATGTTGATTAAACTCACCCAATAAAATACATCCAAAAATAATAGAGAAACTGATTACAAGCATTTCCTTGATACTTGAGATTTGACAAAACGGGTTGTTATAGATAGCTAAACTTTAGGAAATACTTTTGGCAGACAAATAATTTGAGGTATTACACATCTGCCATTTACCTGTAATGATAAGAAAAAAATTGTGTTGGAGGATTCACTTTCATTAAAGGTTTTACACTCGAGCAGTGTTGACAACATTCCCTATGACAACATTATTAAATCACAATTAGATTACTGATGCTCCGATTACCCTAAATCAAAATTGAGTGGAAATCAGTGGACACACAGGTTCTTATTGTGAATGAGGACAAACCGGCCCACACATCCCAGTTATTATCCAGGACACCAAACACTGTAGCACAGTAGGGTCTCTATAGAGACAGGGTGGCGAATAAGGGACTCAAGAGAAGCCCACACACATATCCTGTACTGGACGTAGTTTCTGGCATTGGCACCTGATCCTTTTGGCAGTTAAACACTTCATTATTAAGTGCAGGATATTGTGACACTGAGTATCCATGAGCAAACAACATTTCATTTGTTACTGTTCAGTTCTCTTTAGCGAAAGCCAAATGTTGATGTATTGGAACAAGGCGTTAAGACAAAACTCAAAATATAAATACTCTTTGTCTTTTCTTGCTTTAACATATTAGCTCTGGTGTCTTTTGTATGTGGCATTAAAATATGTGTTTAGCTGTTTTGTAATCATTTTTATAACCTGCAATAAAAGATGTGATCAAAATAAGTAAAAAGAAAATTGCTTAAATATGTCAATTTTTTAAGAACGTGTTCATTAAATATGTTGAAAAGTTCTCATGAGAAGCCATTGTGCACTATGGTCTTCGTCTTGCACTGCCATACTGCATCATCATCATCATCTTCTTCATGTTTCTGTCAAATTAGATTATTCCTATAAGTAATTAAAAAAATATTAAAATATCCTTTGAAATTGTGATCAAATATGTTTGCCATTAAATTTTTAATGGATTTTGATGACAGAAAATGACACAAAAGCTCACTCACTCACTCACTCACTCACTTATTTTCTAACGATTATCCGAACTACCTCGGGTCACGGGAAGCCTGTGCCTATCTCAGGCGTCATCGGGCATCAAGGCAGGATACACCCTGGACGGAGTGCACAAAAGCTCTTAGGGGAAAAAATAATTCTGTAATGAGTGCAATGGACTTTTTGTTATTGTTCATTTGTCCATGGATATTTAGGCCCCTTCTACTAATACTGGCCCTTGAAGTAACACTACTTGCTCAGACAGAGTCAATACTAAATGCAGACATGATGTGCAGAAATAAAATAACTACGTTTAAGCAGGTTAAAACATCAAATCAGGAAAAATTTAATTCTTACCCCTGGAGGTACAGTACGAGACAAATGTGCTACCACTAAGCCACCTTGCTACCACCTATGCCCCCTAAACCCCTGTCAACAATAAAATACAAAGATAAAATATATTAAGGTATAAAAATAATATAAAAAAAAAATCCCTAACCCCCAAGCACTGATACTGTTGACAAAAATGGTTATTTTCCATGTAATTTATCTGTATCTTGAAGCTCTCTGTAAAAAAAAAAATTAAAAGTTTGTTTTAGGGTAATTCTTATAAATATGGCAACCATTGGTTTTCCTGTGGTCCTAAAATGCTAACAGTGCAATTGTTGTAATCTTTGTGCAATATTTCTACACAAGGAGATAATCCCAATAAAATATGTCTTCAGAGAACACTTTGTTACTTGAAACAGCCTGATACAGATGATGAGTTGATTAATTGACGCATGACTTACTGGCTGCATTGTTAATAATTCATATGTGTCTTACTTATGTTTACAGATACAGATATTAGATATAAATATATACAGTATCATTTTCTATAGAAGACTAGAATTTAGTAATAGCAATAATAAAACGATGAAAAGATCATCAGAGTCTCTCTTCCCTCTATCAAGGACATTTACACCACATGCTGCATCTGTCGAGCCAACGGCATTGTGGATGATCCCTTACACCTCTCACACACACTCTTCTCTCTCCTGCAATTGGGAAAAAGGTACCAAGGCATTCGGGCCCTCACAAACAGACAAAAAGTTTCTTCCCTCAAGCCATCAGACTCCTCAACAACCAGAACTGAACTGTTCCAAAACATACACATTGCACTAGGTTGCACTTTATGTGGCTAGGAAAACTTACTTAACCAGGGTTTTGGAGAAACGGTGTCTCATTTCACTATGTAATGTGTCAGCTATATATGGATGAAATTTACATTACATTTACAGCATTTAGCAGATGCCCTTATCCAGAGCAACTTACTTTTTTTTTTTATCTCATTTTATACAACTGTGCAATTTAGGGTTAAGGGCCTTGCTCAGGGGCCCAACATTTGGCTTCCTGGTGACAGCCTGGTGGACATGGGAATCGAACTCACCTACTGATTGGTAATCCAGCACCTTAACCACTAGGCTACCACAGCCCCAAATGACAATAAAAGCTTCTTGACTCAAGAAGTAAGTCCAGGTGCAAACAGTCATAAATCAGGCGAAAGTTAACATGACAGTTGTTGTGTGAAAGGAAAGTGCAGTCTGTGTCAGCCAAGTCTGAAGGCCGTAGTGTATTCTGGGAGATTTGTTGGCAATTCCAGCCTTGACATTACACAGTCTGCAAAGCCAAATGACTCACGTGATTGTCTTTGGAAGGGAAGTAGAGCAATGTAAGTGATACGTTTCCCCACCATGTTCCAAGGTATGTCATTGATCACATGTTTAAAGAATGCTGGAGTGCCAAAGAGCCTAAATGGCAGTACACGGTACTCTTAGTGGCCGGCAGTGGTTCTGAAGAACATTTTCCACTCATCCCTCTGATTCTAATGACATTGTTCTGCATTGTGCAAATCCAGTTTGGTAAAAACATGGGAATTTATGAACTGTGCCAAGGCTAAAAGCACTAGAGAGAAGGGATATGATTATTTAGAAAAAACTTATAAGCTACGAAAAGTGAGCAAATCGTGCCTAAAACTAACGGAGAAACAAACTCTGTAGGAGCAAAGCTCGATGCGACCTACTCCATGCTTAGCTAAGCCGGAAGTCGGGGATATGATTATTTTACTCTGATTTGGTTCAACCCTCAAGAATTGTTGCATAGATTTTGCAATTCTACAATGTACTTTTTCATGATATTGTTTAGCAATTGTTGATGTGATCGGTGTGGATACAGGGCAGCATTGTGAACTCTGTGGCACAGTCTTAGGGTCTGTGAGGGTACAAACTTAGCTTTGTTAAAGACTATGTTGAATTCATGATATACTCGTGAAATTTCCACTGTGGTGGTTATCTCGGGGCTTTTAAATGAAGGGTTGTGAGTGTGCACCCATGGGAAACAGAGAATTATGGGATATCCTGTCGAGTGGGTGACCACAAGTGATAAGCATTTATTGTGGAAAGCAGTGGTATGAAGCATAACTGGTAGAGTGTGATGAGTGATGAAAAAGTGACGCTCTGCTCTCCAGAGCTTGAACATGCCGGGGTGTTTTGAAAGGCTGAACTTTGATGTGGTGCTTGTCAACAAAGTTACCAGCAACTTTGGAGTGCTGGTAGCACTGAAACAATGAATGACTTATCCTAATGTCAATAGAAAATGTCTGATAAGGTACAGTAAGTAACCAAAGAACCTCAACATATTTGAGTGCGTAGAGGAGCTAGAAGGATTGTGGAACCTCAGGTGGAGAATAAAATGAGCACTGGGCTAATAGGTACTGTATGTGGGACTGATGCAGAGTCTATAACTTTTGTGCTTTTCCATAGTTCTGAGCTTAGCTTGACCATTTAGCATTGTTTCATGTTTTCACTAATTGATTAGTTGGTCTAGACAAATGAAGAGTTAATTTTAGCGTTTCATACCATACATATCTGATGCTGTACATACAAATGAAACAACGTTCCTTCTTGACCCTGGTGCTACATAAAGTCACAGAGTTACATAAGACAACACAGAACTAAGGGTTAAAAATGAACCTATTCACATTAAAGTGCATTTGTGCAGCACGCAGATATGTTTTTAAATGTGATCCATAATCAGTTAGGACATTGATTGAACATATTTGTTCTATAAGACGTATACAAAGAATTTCATCATCTCTTTCACTGGGATCCCTGGCATATATATTTAAGTGTAAGACAAGCAGGTGAGCATGTTATGAGACTTAGAAAACAGCTAGCAAAGGTGTCAGAACATTGGTTAGGTTCATGATCTTGGCATGGCTAGCTGCTGCTGTTCCTCCCTTACCAGTAGCTGTTTCCAGACTAGCATACTTGTTGAATCCATGTTGAAGTTGAAGTATATTGTAAGGCATTGAGAATTTTTTATTAAAATAAAGTATTAAAAAAATCAGGCTTTTATAAAAATGAACAGTTTATGAAATTGAATACAGTTGGTATTATTGTGGATGGCATTGCCAGCTCAAGGCTCTGGTGTCCCCAGCCCCTAGGTGTGTGTGTGTGTGTGTGTGTGTGTGTGTGTGTGTGTGTGTGTGTGTGTGTGTGTGTGTGTGTGTGTGTGTGTGTGTGTGTGTGTGTGTGAGTGTGTGTGTGTGTGTGTGTGTGCATGATACCCTGTGATGGACTGGTATCCCATGCAGTGCATTCATTGTTTCTCGGAGCAATCTTGACCCTGACCAAGATTTCTTAAAATCCCTGAATGAGAGTTTTGGAAAGCTTTCATTAGCTCGGTCGATAAGACACTAGACTTCTGATCAAAAGGTCATGAATTCAAATCCCAGTACCACCAAGCTATGTCTTGTGGGCTCTTAAACAACACGCTTAATAAAGGATATGGATGTCTACTAAATGCCATAAGTGCATTTAATTCATTCTTAGGAATAGATTAACATACACACAAAATGTTCATCACTGACCCTTAAACACGATGCATAAAATATTTTTACAGATGATACCCCATTGTTGCTTCTCTAAAAGCTTCTGTTTTTCAGTAGAGTTAGTGATTATTTATTATCTGCCTTGCTCAGGAGCCCAACAATGGGGGCCTCTGACCTTCCGATTAACAAGTAAGCGTTTTAATCAATTGAGCTACTGTTGCCCCATGATGAAGAAGCAGAAGGACTTTAATTGTGATACATACTGTATGATAAGGAGTCCTGTAGACAAGACAGGGGGTGTGTCTCAATTAGAACCCTAGTGTTGTAGTCAGGGCACTGATCATGGAATTAGACATTTTAAGTGCTATCTAAATGGCAAACTCCTTCCAATGCACTAAACAACCCGCTGTGTATTTCAACAACAAGTGCTTAGTTACTGGAAATGACATCATATTGTCTGAAGCCTCTCAACTTGAAAATAAAGGTGTGCAAACTTTCAGGCAACTTTGTCTGCAAATGTAATTAACTTGTCATTGCTCTTTCAAATGATTACTTACATTTACAGCATTTGGCAGATACACTTATCCAGGGTGACTTGCATTATATCTCATTTTATATAAGGGAAAAATTGGGAGTTAAGTGCCTTGCTTAGTGGCAGCTTGGATTCTAAGATTCAAACTCATAATCTTCTAACAATAGGCCCACATCTTAGCCACTAGGCTACCACATCCCTGTTATTTTAACTCCTGAATTACGTACATTGGCATAACTTTATTTGACATTGCATATTTTGTGTATTTAATGTTGTGCCTTATCACCACAGAAGATCTAATCTACATCTAATCCACATATTTTGATGTAGCACAGGTTTTACTGACACAACCCTCTCATTTTATCAGGGCTCGTGACTGGCAATGAAAGTTATCCCCTGATTGGATCGGTTGTTTCCCTGCCCAAGAATCACATCCAGGCAATGAGAGCACAGGATCCTGCTGCTGAATCATTAAGTATTTAATGATTTGAAAAAATCCACTGGAAAGTTTCAAAGATGTGGAACCGAACAATAAATGAATTTTTCACAATATACTATAAATAAAAAACTATATCAGAAAGATATTGATTCTGGATCAGTGCACATCTATCTAATTTAGTCATCACTGTCACTGTGTAGTAAGTCAGGGTGTACAGGTTAGGTTAGGCCTTCTCACTTGCCTAACTCAGTACTGATTCATGGCCTAGGGAGCTGCTTGAGATCCACCCAGCGTTTAAAGGTCTTGTTCGCTTCTCTCACCCTCACTTTAACCCCTGACCTTCTCATCAGTGACCCAGAGCCTTAGCCACTGAACCATCACTGCATTACATAATCATTGTGTACATCAATATACACTGGCTAGAAAAATTCAACTAAAATGTCCAACTGACATTTCAAACAGAAATCACTTCCATTCAAACATTAATAAATGATATAAAGCAGGGGTGTCAAACTCTGGCCCACGGGTCGCATGCTCCGCTAATACTACAAATCCCAGAATGCCTTGCCACTGTATTGACGTGTAGTCATTCTCTGTTGACCATGTTACAGTCACATCGGGCAAATTAATTCACCCTCCACAAAAATGGCCAAATGAAAGATAGGAGCTTTCAAGTCAGGTGGGAGGCAGATTATCTGTTATATAAAGGAATATAAAGGACAGACCTGTTTGTCTTGTGTGCTAACGAAGAAAGAATATAACATAAGAAGACACTATGAAACGAAACATTATGAGAAGTATAAGGACCTGGATGTAAAGCTACAGAACTTGGAGGAGATGAAAAAAAGTCTGGTTTGCCAGCAGACTATGTTCATGAAAGCAAAGTCAAAAAGTGAAGCTGCTGTAAAGCTTTATTGTGGCAGGAGAGATCGCAAAATCTGCCCGGCCCTTTAACGGGGGAGAGTTTGTCAAAAAGTGTATGGTCAAAGTTTGCGAAATGAACACCACTGATGTGTCTTTCATTTCAAATTTAATTTCTTATGTGTTTGTAATATCAAGCTCTGGTTGTTCCAAATCCTGTGTTTAAGCAAAACTAAAGTTTGTTTCCATATGAAAAAGGTTGAACATTACATATCAGTTGCAGTTAATTTTTCGATAAATATTCAGTTTGGCACGTGACTTTACAGTTTTTTTTACGGTTTTATATTTTGGCCCACTGTGAATTTGAGTTTGACACCCCCTTGACATATAAAGTAAGAAAGTGATTGCATGCTCTTATCCTCATACTAACACACATGATTTCTAATTAGGATTTTGACTAAAATTCTTAATGTCATTATTTATTTGGTTATTGAAACAGTTTCTTTAAAGAGCCTGTTTAAGCTTTCCTTTGTTTTTAAGGAAAATGAAACATTTTAGTAAGTTTCTTCGTGTGTGTGTGTGTGTGTGTGTGTGTGTGTGTGTGTGTGTGTGTGTGTGTGTGTGTGTGTGTGTGTGTGAGAGAGAGAGAGAGAGAGAGGGAGAGAGAGAGAGAGAGACAGAGACAGAGACAGAGACAGAGACAGAGAGAGAGGGCAGACTGGAAAAATGTAGTTTGTTCTTTTGTTCTTTTTAAAAAATTGTGTGAGATTGTGGGCTCCGGTTTGCAGCTACTGTTTTGGAAATGTGAAATTTAAAGGAAGTCACCAGCTCTGAACTGGCAGTTCCTCCCATTTCCCCCTGCTTTGTTTTCTTCTTTGGCTATAAGAATCAGAAATATCTGAATCAGCCAATCCAAAAATGAAATCTTTGTAGTTGGGGAGTGAATGGAAGTCTGCATTTCGTTCGCAAGTTACTGACTATGGGAAGGAAGAGGCTCACAAAGACTCAAGGGTTGTTATGTTTGAGATGTGCACGTTTGCCCTGGAGCAGCTCCACGTTTCGGCTTGTAGCTGTATAAAAAACAGTCCCCTGAGGAAAACTAGCAGGAAAAGAAGTCCCTCGTTGTTAAAATGTTTTTGTTATTTTCAATGATTTCTCTTCCAGTGTTTCTCTTTTTAGCCCGTATTCAGAGCCAGGATAAATAGGAATTAGGCAGAGGCTCGTTCTCACTGGCCATGATTTGGTCTACTCCCAAATTCTGTGCCTGGAAAATACCAGCAAATACATAAAGTTGAGAAAAATAGAAATGATAAGAAATGGTTAAATCTGATCTGAATCTGATTAGCTGAAATCAGATTAAATGTCCACAGAACTGAGAGTGAAAACAAATGTAGTAGAAAAAAAAACGTAAATAAATGATTAAAAAATATTCATATACTGTAGTACAACAGGATATAAAGGACACTAAGGGACATTTTACAATTTATTCATCGAATATACTATATTACTATATTGTGTGTACATGTATACTACATGATATTTCGATTCTAAACTAAGAAAATGAAAAAAATCATTCTTATAAATGCTGTGGTATGAACAAAGGAATAAAAGTGAGCCTTGTGGTAAAGACATCCCATTCGTTCATGTGCTGGTTTTTCTGTTTGAGCAAACATCTCTTCATAAACACTGGGAAGAAAAGCAAAGGACTTGTGTCTCGCGTCTTGCGTCATAGTTCAAACAGAACAAGGACAATAATGGGGACGAGAACAAAAAAATAGGAGAAGGGAGGTTTGACTAGGCCAAAGTCCAGCAGACATCACAGTAATACTGACTTCACAGACAACACAAGAAGGAAAAAGTCTGGCGTGTGTGCTTGTGTGCCTATTAACATTCAGCCGTCCCACAGGTTAAATCAGGCCAAGGTCCACACTGACCCTTTATTCCATGTTTACCGTAAAGTTTATGATAAAGCTGTAACTATATTTCACACTCGCATTTTTCCACAGCACTGACTTAGGACAGAAATTATGAACCCCAAGCCTGGATGCTCCCTTTAGACTTATTTATACTAACTGAGGAGAACATGCAGGAGTTCACCTGCAAGAATATTCTTTTGGTATTACATTCAATACATCTGCTCTTCTCTAGAGAACAAGACTTTATGTTGGAAAAGTTGACTTTGTTCTTTCTGCGACAATCTTGTTGTATGTAGTATTTCTTGTGACAAACATTAATGCTTGCATTAAGCTGATGCGGTTCATTTGGATCAAAAGTTGAATTTGTGAGTTCGTTACCTAGGAAATGAAAATTTATGATCGGAAAGATTACACTCCTAAGAAATGATCAATTGACAAAAGGTTTTGTTTTCACCCTTTAAATCGCTCTGACCGGTTTCTGAATCAGAATAACTGTCCAAACATTTCATTAAAATTAAATAATAATTAATAAACAAACAAACAAACAAACAAACAAACAAAAAGGGGGCACGGTGGCTTAGTGGTTGGCACGTTTGCCTCACACCACCAGGGTTGGGGGTTCGATTCCCACCTCCGCCTTGTGTGTGTGTGGAGTTTGCATGTTCTCCCCGTGCATCGGGGGTTTCCTCCGGGTACTCCGGTTTTCGCCCCCCAAAGACATGCATGGTAGGTTCATCTCTGAAAATTGTCCGTAGTGTGTGAGTGTGTGAGTGAATGAGAGTGTGTGTGTGCCCTGCGATGGGTTGGCACTCCGTCCAGGGTGTATCTTGCCTTGATGCCCGATGACGCCTGAGAAAGGGATAGGCTCCCCGTGACCCGAGAAGTATGGATAAGCGGTAGAAAATGAATGAATGAATGAATGAATGAATGAATGAAATATATAAAAAAGACACTTTAAAAATTACTTGTTTTTAAGGATCCCAAGTTTGTGTCTAGTCAGTCAAGTAGTTGACTTAAAAGATTGAAGTTATTTATATGAATGGATACACAAGAACATTTTCTTAATTTTATTCTAACTACACCAGAATATGGAAAGCACCAAACCTTTGCAAGACATTTTTTTTAAGTAGTCCATCACCTTAGCCACTAGGCTACCACATCCCCACATTTTTTGAAGACTTTTGCCCCAAATCTGACTTAAAAAACTTTTCAGTGCGAGATGTTTTATCTCTGTTGGCATAACCTTACACAGAAGGTTAAAGGTGATCAATTAAAATTTAGAATGGTTTAGACGCTCACTTCAGAATGGGACATCTCAGAGTGATCTCATGACAAAGAAATTTAACGCTGAATATCAACACAACAAATTCCATTTTTTGACCTCTGGTTAAAAAAGAAAAAAAAAATCATTATTCATGCAGATAGCAAAGGGTTTTTAGCAGAGTCTGGGATTTGAGCCTAAATCTAGGTCGAAAGCCATTTGCACTACTGACTATTCAGAAATGAACAGGAAGTGCTGCTCCCTTTACAGGGGTAGCGACGAATATCCTGTACTTTGCTAAAGAAACATCAAAGGCTTTTTGTTGTTGAGACCCACGTTGATGAAGGCATTCAGGTAGCAACAAAAAAAAGAATGCTAGCAAGAAAGAATGTTATTGTGTCAACAAACGAATAACAGGAGACAGAGAATAAAGATCGATATGTTTTATTAGGATATCAGTGCAGAGATACAACTATTCCCCGGGTAATATTTCCCATACATTAATGTCAACAACAACAACTACTACTGCTACGATGATAATAATAATAATAATAATAATAATAATAATAATAATAATAATAATAGTGATATTGATGTGTTATTGGCACATAAAATACAGAATTGCTTAGTGTTACTAACAAGCCCAAACGTTTAAGGAGACAATGGGAGATGGTTTTAGAAAATAGACATCTAAACAGTATCACAATATAATGAAGGTTAACTTTTTACAGCATTTTACCTTGGCATTAATCTCTGTAGTGAACATTTCAGCAAAAAATTCCTGTTCATTTCAAAAATTAATTCCTGTTCATTTCCTGTTTATGGATACTTTAAGAATACCTTTTAAAATGGATGTGGTGGTGTTTTTTATTTTATGCACACTTCCATGCTACATATTCAGCAAAAAAAAATATTTAGGTGTCATGTACAGTAGAAAATGTGCAAAAAAGGTCAAGAAGTGGAAAGTGGAGCTGATTGCTTACGTACTGTAGGGCATTTAGTGATAATCAGGGTTGTGTGTGATTTATCAGCCTCAGGTGTAAATGTCAGGTGCGTTTTCCCTTTCATTACTTCTCAAAGATATTCCTTCATGAAGAAGATTTACTGTAATAATGCGACACCATATTTAAATTTTGCACAATTGAATTTTGCTGCTTTAATACTGTTTACATCCATTGGGATGAAGCCTTAGTAAGGTACTCGACTGTACCTTTCCTTGTTGCTGAGGTGGTACACGCAAGAATACACCTTTAATGTGCATAATTTACCTAGAAAGGTGTACTATTAGCTTTAATCTAAAAAATAATTATGGTACAATTATATAATCACGTTAGGTACACTACATAGGTGAAAGATACATATTAAAGATATTGTATTATAAGATATTACAAATACAGATTATTTATCCTTGCGGGCTCCACCCAAGTGATAAGGAAAGGAACAATTTAATACTATTTTAACACAATTATATATGCACATTTTTTGCTATTAGGTTTAAGCCAATTGGGGATTTCATGGCACATGAGCCATATTAATGCCCTCAACACCGTTTTCTTGTTCTGACACAAGGGTCTGTATTATTATCTTTATTATTATTATCGCTTCATTACTTGCATTTCAAGTAAATTGAACAAATGTCAGATGCAATCTGGGGCCGCATCGAGTCACATACGTCTGGCCCTGAGGCTGTTTTTCAGCCGTCGGAGTTTCATCATCAGTGTATATCTTGACTATGCTTTATATTATGTTTCTCAAGAAAAAAAAAATGATGTGCATGTAATTATATTAATGTTATTAAGTATACCTATTTATATAGTGTTTACAGTATGTGTGCGTGTATATAGCTATGTCCTGAATGACACTTACTTGGGTCAGGAGGTTCAAAGAGCATCAACGTAATCTCAGGTTAGCATTTTAAAAAATACAGTAATGTGTCATTTCTAGACAGAGGAAAACAGATGGACAGAGATGTTGTTCAGACTGAAGAGATGTACATCAGTGGGTAGACCGAGCAGGCTGTATCTCTGTATCTAACTACAGTGATTGCTGCTATCTCTCTCCATTTATCTAACATTGGCCTGATATTGTGTCTACTGTGCATAATGTCCTAGCATTGTATCAGATAGGATGGAGGAATCTTTTAAAAAAAAAATACATGTAAAGTTCATCAAGGACATTTTTACAGGCCTGTACTAGAAATCTTAGGTTTGAGGTTAATTTCTACTTTTGGAGAATCCCACTTGCAATCCTTCACTGCTAATCAGCATCTACTGAGCTGCTTAACCCTCAAATCTGCATAGTATAAAAAAATACACCGTCCAGCCTAGAATCTCATTGGGCAATGTTTTTGGGTAAATGTTTCATATTGTATTAAACTCAAACAAAACATTATATTTGATTGTATTGTTTTGATTTCTTAGCTATTCTTAGCTACTATCAACTAAAACTGACCAATGTGTATGACAATGAGCAAATGCAGATTTGTGATGTGTTTGTGGGTGAAAAAATAGTTGATTAGATCAACAAATACAAGTATTAAAAAAAAAAAAAAAGCAGGAAGAGTACGCTTTCAAGCGAAAGCTTCGGTAATTAAGTCAAAATTTATTGATCCATTATTATACTAGTTCATTCGACTTTAAAGACAACCTCAACTAGTGTGACAGAAACACTGTTAGAAGTACTAAAGACAGTTTCTTACCACAAATGCCACACATATCGTTAAGAAATGATAAAATTGAAAATGTTGGTTAGAACTTTAGCTAAATTTGCTACATCTCAAAAACAGACTTTTTTATTTTAATAATTTTTCTTTGTTTTTGTTTTTTTTCTCTCCTCATTTCTTATTAGAGTAAAAAGAAATCTGCACTGGCCTGCCAACAAATATAATATGCTTTTATGTATCACAAAGGAAAAAAAAATACCACTAGAAAGGAGCCAGCACTAAAGACCACTTAAATTCAGCACTCCGATCCACATCTACTGAGTAGACAAGACAAAGTACCCAGGTATTTGAGTGCTACAACTTTTACATTATAGAGAACTTTATCATAAAAACTTTATAGAATCCTCCTTTAAATATCATGTATACAGCTAAAATGACAAAAATAAACACTATATAGAGTCATCTGCACACAAAAGGCAATGGACAGAGAACCGGAGAGGGAGAGTGACAGAAAGAAAAAGTAGTGCTGTAACACTGGAACTGAACAGAGAAGGCACTAAAGCATGCATACATATTACAGGTACTGTATAGGCTCAAGGTGTCAGAGGTAGGAAATTTAGAGAGAAATACAGAAAATTGAAGGTCAAATAACATTCTTACAGTAGATCATCATTCTTCAAGAGAGTAGGACAGTTAGAAACAGAAAGAAGTGCACGAAAAAGTGTAGCTGAAGGCACAGAAACAGTAAAATGAACATAACATGCAAAATTATTCAGCACATTAAAGGTGCATTATGGCTCTAACAGGTAAGTAGGTGGATTTGACTTAGAAATGATAGAAATGCTTTTTCTTTACTCTTTGAGCCAACCCCTTAATTTGCACCCATGTTAATGAAGCTCCACCCTCAGGATCTACGTTGGCCTGTAGAGAGTCTCTAACATGAGTGACAAGGGGCACATTCAATTCGATTTTGAATTCAATTCAAACACAAACAAGGATTTCAGACCCAGAAGTCAGTTTCTCCAAATGGGTTTTCTCAGCCACTTGGCATACGTGTGCCACGACCATGACTTAAATGGTTATATTTTAGCATGTTTTTACATTTTACACCTTCCAGGTTATTTGTAGAAAGTTAGAAATAATAATAAAAAAAAAAGACTATTGCACCTTTAAGAAATCTCTTTTGTAACTAAAAATATACTATATAATGTGTGTATACTGTATTATACTATGTATAGGACTGCATATAATTTATAAAGATGAAGACAATAAAAACAGAAAGCTACATTCTCATTATATATGGTAGGGTTGGGTAGATGTGTGTGCATTTAAGACCCGCTACTGTGCACAATCTGTGCTCGTGAATTGATTGGCTGATGAATCAAGTGGGGTATGTTGAGAGAACGATACTACAATTTGTAGTGGAAAGGGTAGAACATGGTGCATGAATGTAATCAGGACTGTGGTTGATACTCCAGGTATTGTGAGTGATATACTGTAGCTAGGTTAACTGACTAAGAAAAGGTTACTCTAGGTGGCCTGGTCTAAAGCACACAGTAGATCACTGCCCTGAAGCAGATGCAGGTTGCCTTGCAGGGGGACGTTCACTTCGCAGTCATAACGTGTCAGCTCGGGCAGATAGTACATCTCAAACGAGGGCCCAAGCAGACGACTCGCCACACCTACAAATGTCAAATCATCGTTTACTACACATGCAGGTGGTGTCATTCATGTATACAGATAGATGCACAGAACTTCGAGCATTCATAATTCTTCAATGTTTTGCATTAAGGGCTGTATGCAGAGTTGAGTTACGTGCACATAATGAGGATTTAATACCTCAAGCTGCACAAATTGGTATTTGAACCTGAGACTTACAGTAACAAGACACAACAAGTGTCATTAGGAGATTGTGTGAGTTTGAGTAAAACAGAGGTCTCAGTGTCTCAGGTACATGCTATTATTAAACGAAACTTATTCTGAATGAATTTATGTTGCACTTTTATATGACAAATGTCATATGGCACTGCTATTAATGAAAATTAGTGTCCCTTTAAAGTGCAGTAAAAGCAAAAAGAGATGCTCTAAGCACACAGCAAATAAAACGAGATCTGAACGAATAAAAGTCTAAGCTGCATAATCAGCATTAAATCGGCTATAAATTTAAATTATTATTTGTGTATTTTAATCTGTAGGACGCTTCTCTAATAGAACTTAAGTGGCCAACTCTGAACACAGCTCTAAAAATCAGATGGAGTGTGACTCTGAATCCGAACATGAATGTCATGAGCTCACCTTCCATTTTCGTGTTAGGGTGCATGTTGTAGTCTGTGTAGTTACAGCACTGTTCTGAGTAATCTTTTTTCCCCAGCACTGTTTGATTACCTTGATACTGAGCTTTTCTCTGCTGGTGGCCCTTGTGCTCATCTGTAGAGAAAAAGTACATGGTAGAAAACAATTTGATTCCTGAACAATTCAAATGTACTGTAGGTCTATAAACTATAGATTCCATGAAATGAGCTATATTATATAATTTTCTGATTTATATTCAGGACAGATTTTATGGTACCTCTGTATTATTATATGTGGCATTATTAGCATACTGAAACAAACATAATATGCATTTTTTTAATATAATATTATTAATATAATAATATGCTTCTATCTAACAGGGTATATTTGTGGACACCTGACCATCACAGTTTTTACGGGTACTTCATCTCAAAGGTGTTCAGTGGGGTTGAGGTGAGGACTCTTGTACTGCATTGTTGTACAGGATCAAGTTTGGGCCTTTAGTTCTTACAAGGGAAATTATAATGCTATTATAATGCTAATTTTGTGCTTTAAACTATGTAGCAACAGTCTGGAGAAAGCCTACATTATGAGTGTGATTGTCAGGTGTCAACATTTTTTTTAGTCATATAATCCATTACACACGGACTAAAACATTGTCTGTTCCCTGTTTTATAGGTTTCATGTGCGTGTTAGATTTTAGACTTATGGACACTTTACCTGTTAAGGCACTGTTGCTTTGAGACATCCTGTTCAAAATGGCACAGCTTTCATTCTTCATCCTTTTCCACATCTCAGGTGGCTTGATAGCAGATGAAACCCCCTACACAATATGTACATCAACACATAGTTAAGAAAAAAAAAACTCACCAGCAATGATAGGAAGACTGGCTGATTAGATAATTGCATTGTTCCTATTAAAATGGAAACTATGAACTCAATCATGTGGCAGCAGCACAATGCAAAAAAAATCATGCAGATACAGGACAAGAATTTCAGTTAATGTCCACATCAAAAATCACAAAGTGTCTATAACCATGGCATGGTTGTTGGTGGCAGATTGGTTGGTCTGACTTTGAGAAAAATACCCATCTCCTGAGATTTTCACACATAATAGTCTCTAGAGTTTACACAGAAAGGTGTGAAAAATAAACAAACAAAAAACTTCCTGAAGGTCCAAAGGCTAAAGCACCTTGTTAAGGAGAGAGAGAGAGAGAGAGAGAGAGAGAGAGAGTAGACTGGTCTGAGCTGATACTGTAGAAACTCTACACTAACAAGTGAACAAAATCAAATAAGCACTTTTTACAATCCTGGTGAGCAACGTGGTCTTCTGGTGTAGCCCATCCACCTCAATGTTTGAAGTTTTGTGCAAGCTGAGATGCTTTTCTGCTCACTACGGCTGTAAAGAGTGATCATTTGAGTTACTATTTCCTTCCTGGCTGATCGAACCAATCCGGCCATTTTCCTCTAACCTCTTATCAACATGGTATTTCGACCTAAAGCACTGTAACACCCACTGTTATTTGTTTTTCGGACCATTTTGTATAAACTCTAGAGTCTGTTGTTTCTGAAAATTCAGGAGATTACACAAAGCAGCCCATTTGGTGCAAGCAGCCATGCCACAGTTAAAGTCACAAAGTCCCCATTCTAATGTTTGATCTGAACATTAACTGAAGTTCCTGACCTGTATCTGCATGATTTTATGCACTGTGATGCTATATATACTTCAAATAGTACCGAGAGGGATTGATCGACTTACTGTGCTCATCTGCAAAAATGATCGCTTCATAGTGTTTGGTATTGTGCTCCGGCTTGGGCTTATGTCTCTGTAGGCTTTACAAGGTCTGTATTTCTCCATGGACCTACCAAATCACACAATTGTTACAGCTAAAACATCACCACTGCAAATACAATCTTAACATGTTGCCTAGAATCCATTTAGAAAATAAAATACATTAATATAAATTCTATAGAATTACCTTTGACTGTGGAGGGACATGCAGTTTGTTTGCAGAGCTTGGCAGGAGTGCTTTTCTGCCAATGAGTCCATCATACCACCTTTGGTATTGGGGTAATTTATTGGCGGGTCAGGTGGCCACTGCAGACTATGATGCCCACCCATAGAGGCTAGTGGTGTGTTGGCTGGATTGTTGTGGTGTGCCAGAGGCATGGGGCTGGGGTAAAATATGGGGGGCCACTGCTCCATTGTGGCAGCACTGGGGGTCTGATTCTCACTAGCAGAGTGCGGGTTTGGCAGGAAGTGGGCACCTGGAGGTGGGGTAAGTGGCTGGAAGAAGTTGGCGATGTTGCTGAAGTTGTACTGAGTAATGCCTGGAGCAACAGCCTCAGGCAGAGTCTCCTCCTGACAGATGGGATTAAGCTGGAAGTCTTCACCATCCATTGGAATGTAAGGGGCCAGTGTCTCCAGGTCTAAATCACTCAGGTCAGTCTGAAAGGAACAGAAGGAAGTAGGGCTATTAATATACAAGCCCTGCTTTTCTGAGGCTTTGTGAGCATAAATGATTTTGAGACACTTTATATTTAAAATTGGATATGAAATATAGTATGCAAATATAGTATGCTATAGTTTTAAAACTCAAATCACTTAAAATCACACATTAGTCTAGTAAACACATGTTTGTCTGGCAAGCCTAGTCTACCAATTTTAGCAACTGGTATAGGATCTGGTAGGTTTTGTCAATAAAGGTGGTCAAGAACCATCTGCTATCATAGATGGAGGCAATTTGACTGATATATCAGATGAACAGAACATTAACAACTTCTTTGAAAAGGAAAAAATTTGAGTATTTGAGTTACAGTGTTCTCATAAGTGTACAATAAAACAGATATACACAACTGTGCAAAGAGCCAATGAGATTGCAACCTACAATATCCAGACTTTTGTAGCCAGAAATGTGTTGGAAAGATTCAACACATTTGAAGAATCTCTCACTAGCATCTACCTCTTGGCTGTTGGAGCTTTTGCCGTGGGTGTCCATAGCAAACAGTTTCTCTGTGATCTCCATCTTCAGGTCATCCACTGGGCTTTTATAATCATCTGGGCTGCTGGGCTGTAGAAAAACATGCAAGCCCAAATACTCAACATTGATAAAAGGAGAGCCCAAAAAAATTGCTTTTGGAAAGCTTGAATTTACCGTGGAGCAGCTGCTGAGGCTGGGAGTGGCACTGCTGGTTGGTGGAGCTTGAGGTATAGAGAAGTTGCCACCAATTTTAGGCATGTTATGGCCCTCAGTGACTGAGTGAGTTGCAGAAGGATGCATAGGAGAAACCTTAGAACACACTGGGTATTTCTCAAATGAAGGATGACCTACTGTACAATGTAAGATGCAGGAGGATTTAAGTGTTACTGAACATTACACAGAAGTATGTAGTAGAAGTAAGTAAACATCAAGAATCTTTATTTAAAGATAGCAAGCAGTAGTGGTTTGTTCTGGCATTACCAAAATTCAGGGGGATGATGTCATCACCAGGAGTCGGTGCCAAGTGAGTGAGATCCTCTGGTTCCTCTTTGAACTTGGTGAAGAGGTCTCCACTAGTCTCAGAGGCCACGGTAGATCCAGCCTGGCTGAAGAAACTGTTCATATGTTTCTTCAACAATGACTCTGTCTGGTCTTTAGAGAAGATAGTGGACTTCTCCTCAATATCACTTTAAATGAAAGAGGGACACGGGGAAATAACAGGATTTCTTAAATTCAGCTTGGGTTCATTGAAACCAGACAGAATACAGGAAAATATGAAGCAAGTTACAAAAAGATGTGGTTTACATGTTTATTTCTTTCCACCAACCTCAGGATATAGTTGACACACACGATGCACTGTGGCTGAGAGTTACGACTACTGTAAATGACAGTGCCCTGAGTCTCCACCCACACAAATCCCCCGTGCTTGGCCAACATCCGGTAATGTCCACTCACAGTCTGGCCTTTTGTACATACTGTAGAATGATCAAATTAGACACTATTTAATAACAGTTTAAATATTATTCACAATACAACTTCAAGATCATTTATTTTAGTACTTAACATTAGAAAAAAATCATTCTGTGGATTGTAACTCTCATTTAATTTAAATGGAGTTGGAAAATATTGCACCATTTAATAATTTAGAACTGGAAGCACCTGTAACCCTGCTGATTCATGCAATTACCCAATTATTCAATCATAAGTACAAAAATGATTTACTGTAGATACAAATGAAATACTTTAGTAAATGTTGACTTTGATGGATGCTGTTGTCAGACCGGTTATTTCAGAAATTGCTGTTGTCCTGGGGTGTTTACTCACTAAAGTTTACAAGGAGGAAATGTCTTGTTAAGGAGAGGAGTAAGAGAATAATGGCCAGGCAAGTCAGGCAAGTTTTTCACCCCAGGCTGTGTAAACTCTAGAGATTGCTATGTGTAAAACAGCGGATCAGCACTTCTCCAACCACCATGGTAAAGTCGCTGAGATCCCATTTTATACCCATTCTGATGTTTGATGTGAATATTAACTGAAGCTCTTTATTATGAACTGTGCTGCTGTCACGTGATTGACGAGACACTATGTACATTAATTAATTTAATGTACATTAAAAAAAAGAAAGAAAAAAAAAGAATTGTAAGAAAAGGACTGTACTTAGAGTATTTTCTCCCTCACAAAGTAAAACAAACAGAACATATGCAAGATCTTTTTTTTTTCAATATTTAAAAGATTTATTACAACCATACGCTGCAGTAGATTCAGAGCTGATGTATGATGTACAAATTCACGCATATTAGTTTTGATAACATGAGCCGGTCTCTTCTTTCTTGGACCCGGCCCAAATTTTGCATGGGAAAGCTGAGGGCTGAGGGTCATAGGGTTCACTAAGGCAGGATTAGCCAACACTAGTATATGCTGATCTGCACACTGGTCACATTGCCCTAGCTAATTGTCTGGCTGAATTCACAGACAGCAGCAAAGAGGTCCTGTCCTCTAAGTAGTCAGCAGCTCTGAGCTAGCTGCTGTGCTGGGAAAATGCCCCAAGAACACAATGTAGTATACTGTATGTCTTGTAGTGGTGCTAGCCTGTCTGTTGTTTGCATTATGTTACTTTTTCCATATGTACAGTATAAGAAAGCAAGTGTTGAACTTGAACTCCAACTTGAAACAGCCCACACAAAACACCTAGCAGTCTTGTTTCAAAAAGCTCCATGCCACATAATACCGATAAGCTTCACGCTGCTCGATCAGCTACTATCTTCGATCCATCAAGTAATTTTCTATGACTTCAAATGCAGCCTTTACAATGTCAATCCCAACACCTTCTTGTCCCCACACGATTTTTAGTTAGTGGTACAGCATGACATATGATTGCTACCTGTCACTCCATTGGTGTCCCACAACTCATCCTCGATATTCGTCCCTTAGACACTTGTATTTGTAAACAGATTTTAGCATTCCTGGCAAAGAAGAGCTTGTCAAAAACGGCAGATTAATGGCAGAAGGCTGGAAGACTTGGTCATGCAGGCTTCTCTTTTACAGCTTCAGGTGGATCTGACCATATCTCTGAACTCTTCTAACTGACCCAGAATGCATCTGGATGACTGGTTCAGTCAAGTTTTCACCACTAGCTGTACTCCTGTACTTGACCCCAACAGATATAAAACACTGCTGCTTTGCCCACATGAAGGTACTTATCAAACCGTGCTCTGCACCACTTTTAACATTCAGCATGGCTCAACTTGACTCTCCATTCCTCTAGTTACAGACAAGACATGCATCAAGACTCTTCTCTGTACCGGCACCTAGGTGGTAAAATGAAATTCCCTTGCCTGTCCAAACAGCTGAGTCACTTGCAGTCTTCAAATTTAGACTGAAGACATGCCTCTTCCCTAAGAACTAAATGAAGACTAATTTAAAAATAGCTCGAATTATACTATTTTGTAGCTGCTGTAGCAAATTATTCTAATTAGCATTTCATCTTATTATTTTGAAACCCTGACCGATTTGCACTAGCAAAAGGATTTGTTTTAAATAAAGAGAATAAATCACTTCTTTAAGTCACTCTGGATAATAGTGTCTGCCAGATGCTATAAATGTAAATGAATAATGAGCTACTGGCCATGATGTATGTGTGCAATTCATGGTTTACAGCTCTAGGGTGAACTAATCAGGTTATTTATTCAGACCTTTTCATGTAGTTGACATAAAATATATACAAACATATGGGAAGTGACTTTTTGCCTCTCACTTTTAACAAATCCAATCCAGATAAACACTTGCTTTTCTGGTCTCTTTTCTTTTCACCACACAGTGTAAAGGCCCTAATTACATGTTAATGTCACTGCAGAGAGAAGCCACTCCACCTACAGTATCTGATTAGGAGGCAATCTGGGACACCTGGCCGAGGCGAGGGCAAGTCATCCCTGCTCTATTCGATGCTTTTATCTCCCTTTGCCACAAGTCACCAGTAATGCGATTCAAGACATCCTAATGCTTGCTGCAGTCGGCCCTAATAGAGCCAATCCAATAAGGCTCGTTTGAATCGAGATCATAACTCATACGCACATGTGAAATGCAATTTGTCTGCCTCAAGGCCTGGTGGCCTCAATGCCCCTCCCTTCAGCAGTCTATGTAGACAGTCCAGGTTTCGTAAATCTCACCAGATATAGAGTTTCAGGGTTGTTTGTATTAGGCAGGCAGACGCACAGTGCCGTCTGAAAGCCCATTCCATTGTGACGCAGGATTAACACATATTCATGTTGAGGACTAATTGAACAGAACACGGTGGTAGGGGTATTCAGGGGCATTATAAAAACACAGAGAAAAGGGGTCAGTGGTGGCATTACGTTTCAGAGAGATGAAAGTCTGCAATTGAGCATGCATGGTATTGTTGCTTCAATGGTAGTGGTTCTAGTGCCTTAGTAAATTATTAGCCTAGTTAATTACCAACCAGTAACACATATGCTTGAAACCGCAGTGTCTGATCACTAACGTGCAGTTTGCATGACCTGACTATGGTTGATATTTTATTTTTTCTCAGTTTACAGTAAGAAAAAAAAAGAGTCATGCACAAAAGAATGAACTTCCTGAACCAGAGAACCTAAAATAGACACAGAATACAGAATGATCAGTCTCCTAGGTGTACATTTTTTAGTGATCATGTTTGGAATCGACACAGAGAACACGTTATATGCATACTTTTCAAACCTTTATGATACACTCAGTCCTGAGTCATTCCTTAAACTCAAACAGACTTGCTAAAAGACAAGCAAAATCAATGCAGGTTTACAAACCAGGGTATAAATCTCATCTTTGCTTGATTTTAACAATCAGTCAAATTCATAAAGCTAGGGTGATCATGCAAAAGAGATCTGCTTGCCCAGCATACAAAGATAACAGAATTCTATGAGCGTTTGGATGATAATACATCTAGCACATGCAGAATTCTCATTCTCTGAACAAGTTTTTGTCAAACAAACTATTGCTGATCCATGGAATGGAATATGAAAAAAACAAAACAGAATTTAAAAATAAGAGCCAAAATCATGTAATAAATATTCCACAATTGTCCGTGACATCATAATTAATTTGTACCTACTGTCTTTATAATTAAAAAAAAAAAAAAACATAGAAAAAGATAGAAAAACTATTTAACTGTTTCTTTGAGGGGAAAAATATGAGGTGGCACACGTCAAATCTCATGCTGATATTGCTGCCAAGCCAAGAGTAATAAAATATTATTTATAATAATACGAATATAATAATTTAGATTTTTTTAATTATTGTTTCCCTTTATTTCCTTAATATACCATTTGCTTTGCTTTTTTTTTATATACTCCAAGTGAATTCTTACCTGGCCAATAAGAGTGGCTTAGTCTTATTTTCGTCTCATTAGCATCACAAAATAAATGCATGAAAATAGACACACAGTAACATGCATGAGAATCCCCTTGCTGAGTGGAGTGTGGGCACAAGTTGTGAAAAAGTAGATTGCTTGGATAACTTATTGACAGTATTAAGCCCGGGGTGATGAAGGCCAGATGAGCAACTTACAATTCTGGTGGTTTCTGGTGGCACTTTCAGAGTCGAGGGCATGGTAGAACTCGTACACAGAGCGACCCAGTAGATCTTCAGGACTGTAGCCCATTAACTCAGTTACCCTAGAACAGGGGGTGCACACAGAAACACATGGACACAATTTTGTAAATGGAAGTCCTCTATATTTGTTCGCTTTAAAACACTTTGATCTCTGGTTATTTCAAGACAACTTAATAATGATCCATTTCATATGGTCTGGTCTGCACAGCATAAGAACTTAATGACTGTCGTTATGGAAGGATTTTCAGCTCGTTTGCACATTTCTGTGAAAGATTAATGCCACTTTTCCATCCCGAGGTCATTCTCCAAACTTACCGCACTTTAGCATTTTGATGATTAATTAATTTTAAACAGAGCTTTCAATTAACCCCTAAAATGTTCATCCTTCCACAGCTGTGCTGTTGCGTAAAGGGAAGGAAACCAAGTAATTAATAATGTTAGCTGCACGGTAGTAGTATAATGTATTTGTGTATAGATGACAGTCTCATAGTCTGTTGTGCATAGGTCATAATATATGACATGGGAGAGCGAGAAAAAAGTTTGTATACCTCAGTTTTATTTTTATAGAATTAATGTAAGATTTTAGAATGTGACCCTTTTAGGAAGAAAAATGCTGTCACGAGCTACTGACAGAAGAAGAATTTTTTGTCGTCGTCCTCCTCCATAGAGAAAATGAGGGATGACTCCTGCGCCACATTTTATACACTTAACAGTATAAATGACCCTAAAATGCCGTAACTCCTTGCTCAAAACCATGAGTCACAAAATCGAATTGAGCCAACCGAGCTGTTAAAGTTCATAGGTCGAACCTTGTTCATTTATAGTTTCAACGAAAACTACATTCCTGTCACTTATGAGTGGCAACAGAAAGTTTAGATTTCCGTTCGGATGAAGTTGGTTTACTCTGTGTTGTGCCACCTGAAAATGTACGTGGCTAAAGCTGTTATAATCTGCACAGTACACAAACAGTAACAAGTGGTGACACCATTAAGACTGGCTTATTAATTCATCCCAGGGCCCTTTTTGTGTGGGTGATGGTTGGTCACGGTCATATCCTTTACATAGTGCTACACTCGGGCTGTAACAGAGCCCTAAACTTACATGAGCTGACTATTAATGCAGAACAGTTTGTTCGAAATGTTTCTTTTTAGACAAACAAATTTAAAAAGGAATAAAATGTTGAATCATATATCTATACATGACATGTAACTTGGTTCATATGTATGAATAGATTCAAACTCTATAAACAGGACACGTCAAATATCAAGGATTGTGAAGATATTATGAGTCACTCTAGGTGGACAATAGTGCAGTGATTTAGCAACTCCAGGATTTAGTGGTTTAGCAGCTTCATGATCCCCAGTTCATAAGTTCAGTTCTAAGCCCTGGTTACTGTCTATTGTGGGTTTTACATTTACATTTATGGCACCTTTATCCAGAGCGATTTTGCATCTTCTCCAGATAATTTCCAGATTCTCAGCTTCTTTGATTTGCATATAACCAGATCAAGATGAGTAAATTTCATTTTCATTCATTTTCTACCGCTTTTATCCAAACTACCTCGGGTCACGGGGAGCCTGTGCCTATATCAGGCGTCAATGGGCATCAAGGCAGGATACACCCTGGACGGAGTGCCAACCCATCGCAGGGCACACACGCTCTCAGTCACTCACACACACACTACGGACAATTTTTCCAGAGATGCCAATCAACCTACCATGCATGTCTTTGGACAGGGGGAGGAAACCGGAGTACCCAGAGGAAACCCCCGAGGCACGGGGAGAACATGCAAACTCCACACACAAGGCGGAGGCGGGAATCGAACCCCGACCCTGGAGGTGTGAGGCAAACGTGCTAACCGCTAACCGCTAAGCCACCGTGCCCCCTTAAATGAATGACTTAATTAAGAAATTTAGGTCCCTTGTACAAGCAAATGTGCATCTACTTGAGTGTGGGTGAGTGAGTGTTACCTCTCGTCACAGTAGGTGAACTTCATGTCCATGCTGTGTCGGCTGAGGAAGGTCTTGCTGTCGAATGGTGTGTCGATGTTGGAGGGGTGAGGGATCGGTTCACACAGCATGACCACACAGGTGAGTGGTGACTCTTTATATCCACATAGAGTGCGTGTAGGACAGCTGTTATACAATTTCACATGACCTGTGCAGTGTAGCACCTGAAGGATGGAAGCACTGATTTAAAAACTGTTCTCTTGCATTTTGAAATGTATAAATGTAACAGCATACACTCCACGCACATACAGCTGAGCAACTGATAATAATCAACAACAATTATCAAGCAGTTAATCACCATCAGACATTTTAGCGAAGCATATAACAATAATTATAACAAAAAAAAATATCGCCACAATTTCAGGCAAACCTTGTAGAACGTCAACCACAAATCAAATCTGACCCAGATAAGTATCTTCATTAAAGACATCATGTACCTTCCAGCTGGCTGATTTAAGGTTGACGGTGCGCCCTCGACTTGTCACAGTGCATTTCATTCTCATGAAGAAGTCTCTCTCTGTGTTTATCTCTTTGCCTTTCTTCCCCACACCTGCACCAAAATGCAAACAAACGGTTAGAATTTACACTTTTTATATATAGTTTATATAGTTATACTAGATTCAGCTCACTTTAACATTAAATGTGTGTGAACGAGTGTGAACTCCAGATACAAGGTTCACAGGGGGACCCGAAACAATCTGAGCTACTCTAAGAGAAGTCTCTGGGATCTAATGGAGCTTATGAAGTAATAAATACAGAGGCTACCGCTTTGCATTGTAGCCAGTGAGGCTAAGGGCCTCAAATAATCAAGAAGAGATACATGGTCAAACCAAAACACAGGAGAAAGACCGCAGGAGACTCAGTAAGAGGTCCACAGGAAGAGCAGAGGTCAAAAAGAAGGGAGAGTAGATAAAAGACTGGCGGGAGTGCAAGGGTCAAACTGACAGGGTGGGCTAACATTTCTTTCTTTACATAGCCATTCTTGCCATTTAAAGCTACATTTTTTCCACCTAAGCACATTACATACACAGAAGGAGAAACCAGGTCCATGTTTTAAAACATATTTTATTTTAATATTCATTCATTATTTTGGAAGGACACGTCAATGTTATTTTTATTATATGGTGCTGTTTCCTTGATCATACCTGGCCTAATTTTAGAGCTTTTTTTTTTAACTATTAGGGCTGGAAAATAAACTTAGTCAATCTAGTATACTGAATTTATATTGTTACACATTGCAATTATAATATCCCTTGCAATATGAAAACTCACTAGGTGTGTCACTGATAGATTCAATTCAATTCATTTCCGTTTTATTTGTATAGCACATTTAACAATGGACATTGTCTCAAAGCAGCTTTGCAGAACATAAGAAAAATAGAACAAAGAGTTCACGGTTAATATTAAACATATTTAAATGTGTTTGTATTTATCACCAATGAGAAATCCTGAGGTCACTGAGACAACTGTGACAAACAAAGGAAAACCTCCTTTAGATGGAAGAGGAAGAAACCTTGTGAGGAACCAAACTCAAAAGGGAACCTCATCCTCATTTGAATGACACTGAACGGTTTGAGTATGAATTCTTATAAACCCCAGAGAGTGTTATTATAAACAATGTCCTTTCTACAGTCATATACACAAAGAAAATCATTTGACCTGAACTATTTTATTTGTAGATTAGCCAGAGCCATGACTTACCATAATAGGAAGCTTACAGGAATAAAGCAATAATAATAAAATTGCAGTTTGTTAGGAGTTCATCTTTCATCTGCATGTTACAGCAACGCTTTAGGCTGGATATAAACCTAAAGTGGTCAAACGGTCCTGTCCTACCTTAACCGGACTAACATTATGCCCTAAAAGCCGTTAGCTCTCTTGGCTTTGTTTATTATGTCCCTTGGATTTCTAAGCCTGCAGCAGTCTATTTTCACCCAGATGCCCTGCAAACAAGTCCTTCTGAGTTACATCCTTACCAGTACCAGTGTAAATATCACCCACAAACAGCCAATGCTGTGATAACAATTAACACATGATATATTGAACAAGCCTTACAGTACTTACTGTATAACAATGTAATAGTATCTACATGACTAAACTGCCACAAATAATGGAAGAGAAATAGACTGCAGTACCGGTGGTAATTTGTGGGTTGGTGGATTGGGAAATTACCAGTTTTGAGGCTGAGGTTCTCACGTATCTCATCATGGTCACAGGGGTGTGTGAAATCAAAGATACTGTGGCCTATCAGTTCAACCTGGTAAGAGATCATATATACACAAGATTATTATTTTATAGCGATCACAGGTTCCATTGCATGAGAGAGGACCAACTTGTAGACAATGCTATGTGTTACATATTTTGTCTGGTATGAATATGTGTGAGCATTGACCTTGTTGGGTCTTACAAAGATAGAGTTATAAACCTTTAACGTTCTTTATGTTTTGACATAATGACTTAGTGTGTGTGTGTGTAAGAGAGAAACAGAGGCTTGTGTGGCTCCAGAATAACAAGTGGTGACCACACACATTAAGTCATTTAGCTCTTATTTACTCTTCAAATGTGGAGCTCCAACTGGCCTGCTTTGTTGCCTGTTATCTCTAGTAGCTACAGTATGTGGGTTTGTGTGCATGTACAGTATGTTTATTGGTGTGTTTACCTGTGTCAGCCCCATGAATTTGTTGATATTCTCTGAGAGGAAGATCATGTCTCCGTCTGATGTTACCACAGAGATGAAGCCTTCTAGTGACTTCATATAAAGACTGTCCATTTGTCTGTCTATGTCTGTTTCACTGGTATGGCAGCCTGCAATACAACACACACACACACACACACACACACACACACACACACACACACACACACACACACACACACACACACACACACACACGTTTAACATATGTAGAACAGAGGTACAACACACAAATCGAATAAATCTGTTGTGTATTTGTGAAGTGTCTGTGTGTGTTCATGTTGTTTTGGTTTAAGGCTGTGGCTCGTAGCCAAAACAAACTAGAACAATTTCATCCTGCTACTCTTAATCCTCCCTAAAACAGCAACCACCTCTTTGTCACTTCCCTTGGGCCACATCACCCTTTTGCCCGTAAACACACACACACACACACACACACACACACACACACACACACACACACACACACACACACACACACACACACACACACACACACACACACACAGTAAATGTTTAAAGACAGTCTGGTATGAAAATGTACGACAGAATTCATGAGATTAAAGAGAAATTTATCTTTAATTTAATTCAATTTATTTATCTATAATTGATAAATTAACGTTTACATGTCTGAGAAAAAGTCTCTAAAATGACCTAAGGTTAATTGTTTTCCCATTTTAATTATTAAGCAATCTAATCTACCTATCTAATGAGTGAGAATTAACAGGTATAAACATTGTCACTCAAATCCTTAGGTGTGGCTGTCTCCGTATGAGTGTGAGTTATAACTGTGTGTTGGTGAAATGTGGTGCTGGTTCTGGCGTGGGTTCAGTGGATTTGTATTGAGCAGCAGAAGGAGAACACAGACCGGCTCTGCGGTGGGGGGTCGGAAGCATGTGATTGCTCCAGTGTGCTTCCTTCAGATAAGAGCCGTTCTCAAGGACTGCGGAGGCCTGGAGCTGGAGTCGAGCCGAGTTTGGAGACCTGTGGCCCCAGAAAATTACACCTTTGAAAAGCTTGAGGGAACCAAGACATTGCCTTTCATTTTGTAATAAGACAAATCGTCCATTTGGAATATGATTTCAAGAACATTCCCTTTTCCCGACCCTACTTGATCACAAAATTGCTTGCTATGGAATCTGGGAAATCTTGCTGTGTTCCTGCTCTAGGGCCAAAACAGACCACAAACTTATGACACTAAGTTTGTACCACAACATCTGGAACAAATGATGCCCAACTGGATTACACTGGGGGAAGAATTTTAAGCTGTTTGACGTAACTCAGAGCGAGATGCAATGTTTGACAAAACGCTATTGGAAACAAACAGCTCGAGCACATACAGGGAGCTAATATTAGATCGTTTCCTCCCAGTCATATTGTCTGACCTCTGAACCCATACAGGATGCAAATCTCTAAACTTCCAAACTCGAGCGGCTTCTCTATTCAAAAACAGCGGCCGTACTCAGCTCTAATACTGATACACAACTTCCCTTGGTGAAGTATTTATACAAATGAATGCGTATGAGTGCCTTCTTGTGTTTTAGAGATTTTAAATGATTTTCAGTAAAGTGAGCAAAGAAAACGCATATCACTGTTTCCATCAGCTACCTTTGTAGTAGTTAAATAAGCCAAGAAGGAAGGAAGAGATGAACCGCAGGGCGAGTGGAAAACATGGATGCTGTTTTCATCATTTCTTCAAAAATGTTTCCATCTGTTTCCATGGTCCTTAATCACTTATTATCTGACCAACCTTTCCACTGCAGCTAAATGCAAACAAAGTCTGGAGTATCGTTCCAATATTCGTATCCGATATATAATTGATATTTCTACACAGAAAATGAGAATCTATGATATTTAAAGGCAGCCGGATGTAAACCACAGAAATATAATTCCGTGCGTACGGTGTCTATAAATAAAATTTGTTTTCTGATAATCTGACAGCATACAGTATTCAATCCTTTTTCTGACAGATAATAATCTAGTTTCGAGTGGGAGTTAACCGTTAGTGTTGATAGCTTGGATTTTGCACTGTAAAGAATTCTCTAAGCTCCGAGTACAGACTTCCAGACATATGGGCTCCACCCAAACTGGTCTGACAGACATTATCAAATAGAGATTCACGTGAGTAAACACCTTGCTAATTGTACCTAATGTATCATTTTAACAACTCATGAGTGACACATGTGCGTTGGTGTGTGTCTCTTGCGCTCATGTAAGAGGTGTTTCACTAGCACCCTCATTGAGGGTACGGTGCTACAAGGTTAGAGGGGGCAGGTGGCGCCAGGGCAGGCCCATGTTTTGGCTGGACTGGAACTCTGAGAAAGCAGCAGTCATGCTCCGATCTGCCTCTCTGCGCACAGAACACATGATCTGATAACGTTATCTATGTACCATCTTACAATCACGGGGTTGCCGTTTTACCTACAGTACATCTCCTAAAGCTCACGGTCTTTCCATTTTTAATCATGTGTATGTTTACTTTTAGTTCACCATATAAAAAAATGTAAAAAACGATTTATCTAATAAACCAAACAACAAACCATCCAAACAAATAAATAAAAAGTAATAAAACAATGTATCAGCAAATACCTAAGAAAAATTTATCACTCTGCTCCCACTCACTGCAATACTGACAGGATGGAATGGATTTAACCGGATGGAATAAAAAAAAAAACCTGAAGAAGTTCCTTTATCTGGCTTCCGGAGATTCTAATTTTAAATTTAAGACAATGCAAGCAATACAGACGCACACACACATACACACACACACACACACACACACACACACACACACACACACATACACACACACACACACACACACACACACACACACACACACACATCCTCCATTGTTCAAGAAACTTCCAGAAAGGCTGTTTTTTTTTTCTTTGATATCAAAGCACTATACACATACAGTAAATACACCATTTAGGTAAAGGAAAAGCATCCAATGTAATTTGAGAACATTTTGTCAACAGCCTCCAATGACTTATTACATGGCAATGTCAATAAATTCTTTGCTCTTATTCACCCAATGAACCCAATAAGCCTACAGCTAATAACCTGTGATACAATCATAGCTTCGCATAAAATCAGCTCCTCTTTTCTGTAATGTAACTGCAACATTAATACACCCTGGCAGCAAAAGAACCAGTTTCCTAATATACTGTAACAGGTTTGTGTTTATACCTGGGGCATGCATCTGGATCATGGCATGCAATACATTTTTAACACTTTACTTTATCTCTTCACTTCATAATAACATATGAGAGATGTTCGAGTGTATGTACTGTGCCTGGGAGATGCGTGTGTGTGTGTGTGTGTGTGTGTGTGTGTGTGTGTGTGTGTGTGAGTAACGTATGTTGGAATAGAGCACCTGATGTGAAGAGCTTGCATGTCCGCAGGAAGCTGATGGCCAGCCTCATGATGGAGGCCTTGTCCAGATGCGAGCTGATGCTGTGAGGCAAAGGTAGCTGGTGCGCCAGCTCATAGAACACCTCCGTCTCCTTACTGCGTCTGCTGCGAGCCGCATCACGGGATTTCTCCTTCCGCCGCTCTGAAGTGCTCCTACAAAGAGAAGGCAGAGGGAGTGAGGCCTAGTGTGTAGGAATACAGCTTTCTGAATTTGGTCCAAAACATTTAATTAAACTGACAGGACAATTACATTCGTACTCGTAAATATGTTTGTTTTAGTTTAACTACAGTTAATGAATACTGCTGCTGGGAGAAAACAGGCAATTAAAATGAACACAGGCTTCCATGAGGTCACCAATGACTTATATGTTCTAGCCCCACTTACACTGGAAGGAAAGAAAAATGGCGAGGAAATTAAATCTAAAAATCTTTCAATTGTCTCACATGACAGTGTCACTTGATATAACAAGAAATCAACACACACTGGTTCCAGCTTGCTACTGATATGAACCATAAACAGAGAGTTACTGAAAATCTGAGCCCTGATTTTGGTAGACATCAGTGCCTGAGCTCATTAATGCTATAATACCTCACAATCATAATACAAAAAAGTAGTGGAACATCTTAGAAAAACAGAGATTTAAAAGTAACGAGAGAAAAGTGTGATGTTCAGATTTTGCCCATACTTTTACTGTGCAAGTAAGTTGGTCACATATTGACCAGAGGTTGCTAAATCAAAATCGTAATGCATCATAAAAGTATTATTCAGTAGTTTTGTAAAATATTGATTCTGTGTCACACGAATCAAAATCCTATCCGATTCAATGTCAAATATTGAATTTTTGCATGGAATTTTAATCGCGTTGTATCATGCACAAGCGATTATTATTTTATTTCTTGAATATATACATTTTTTTTTGGGTGGTTGGGTGTTAGATATTTACTTTTTAGCATCGCAGGTCCTGTTTTAGTGGACGCTGCATGTGACATTACATGTATTCACGGTTTTCATTATTGAAAACCTTATACATTATTGCAGTTTCGATAAAATATTGTCTGTTCACTTGAATTTGACATGTCAGTGTAGTATTAAGTACTCAAACGTACCTTAAGTCACCTTAATACATGACCGATTTAGAAAAGGTCCTTTTAAGAGTACTGTGCATAAAAATAGACAGAGGGTAGTGAGACGTCAGTGTGATGCTAAGGATAACGGCATAAGCCCAGGGTTCAAAACTCTTCCTGTCTCATATATTTCCTCTTCAAAAACCAGGTCAAGGTCCACAGCCTGAGGTTTCTTGTGAACATCTAGATCTCCGTAGCCAGGTCACAGACATAACACCAGAATCCTATAACCATAGATTTTCCTATTGATAGAGAGTTTCAGAAACATGTGGACACTGAAAGTCAGATCAGTCCCAACGTACATTTACAGCATTTTGGAGACGCCCTTATCCAGACGGCTAACATTTTATCTTATTTTATATTTACATTAACCTTGCGATTAGCCACCACTGCCCAATTCTCATTCAGCTTATCCCTACACCCCAGAAAGCGAGACCAAGCCGCATGTACGGCACATGGTGAACATATACAAATACTGTACAGACAGAAGAAAAGGCACAGAGATATATTTTGATTTGTATACTTTCTCCCAAAAAAGTAATAATTGCACTACAAATACCTCAGCCAAGTCTCACAGCCTGAAACATGAACCCAGCTGTGAACAGCAAAATAAACATATAACCCATCTTTTTTTTTTTTTAAAAAGGGCTAAAAAGAACCGGACACAAAAGAAGGCCATCGTTTTAGCTATAATCCTGGGTTGGATTCTAGTAGGACATATTGCGGATAAACAAATGCTGCACATATTTAGAATGTATCTGTCACACTCCCACAGATTGAAAACAGTCATTAGCACAGAAATGCTTCTCTGTTTCAGTTCTGAACATACAGTCAGCCATTGTACAGTGGGGTTAAAGTGCCTGAGCACAACAGTGTAAACGCTTCTGATTTTGCAACCTTTTCCAATTGAACACGATTTTCATCACAAACTTGATATTTCTGCAAACAAACTGAGTGAAATGTAGAAATATGTACATGAATTTCAGAGTTACTTAGCATTTGGTTTGTCCCCCTCTTTTGTTTTAATGACAGCGTGAGCTTGAGCTGCCGTCGAGTCAGAACCGTGTGCAAAACCTTTTTAGATCTAAACACATGCTTCGATAGAAAAGATTAGACAGGAGGAAAATCTGAGCTTTTGTACAAAACAGTTAACACGTTCGATATCACAACAGCTAGAAATAATGCAGAATCTTAAATATGTACTATTTACTTTCTTTGTTTCAAATATTTAAAAAAATATATTTAAAAAAATGATTGGGTATTTCTAATTTTAAATAGAAAAAAAAAAAGAATCCAGATTTTCAATGAGGTCTCACACTTTAGAACCCCACTGTACAGTATAATTCCCTGTATAAAGTGAAAAAGATTGATTGTCTTGTTACAATGGCACGTGTCGAGGGGTTCTAAAGGGGCATGTGTCAAATATTAGGCAGCACGTGAACGGTTAGTTCTTAAACTTGATGTGTTGGAAGCAGGTAAAATGGGCAAGTGCAAGAATCCGAGTAGCTTTAATCAGAGCCAAATTGTGATGACTGGGTCCGAGTATCTCCAAAACAGGTCGGTATCTTACAAAACTGGTCCAAGGAATGGCTGCTCACAGGAACAGCAGTGCCCATCTCGTCTGCTCCGATCCCAAAGAGCTATTGCAATACATATTGCTGAAAATTGTCTTGGCTTTGACAGACTGGTGTCAGACGCAAACACATAAAGCATCACATCTTGCTGTGTATGGAGCTGCGCACCCGCATACTAGTCATAGTGCTCGTAGGTCTTGTGGAGTCTGTCTCGGCAGCTCAGAGCTGTTTTGGCAACACAAAAGGGACAACACAATATTAGGCAGGTGGTTTTAATGTTATGTCTGTTTAATGTTGGCGTACACTATGTAAGCAGATGTGTAGGGGCACACACACACACACACACACACACACACACACACACACACACACACACACACACACACACACACACACACACACACACACACAGCAGCAGCGCTAGACTTTTCACTCACAAAAACACAAGAATCACCTGTTCCCAGGAACAACCACTATTTTGCTTTGATTTGCAGTGCAACAACATTAATGAAAACAGAAACACTTCTAAGATAAAAACTGTGTTTATGTTAAAGAATCAGCAGGCTAGTGCGTGTGATCGTGGTATGGCTTTATAAGTTACATCAAATTGGCTCCCCAGGATCACTTCATGCAAGCTAGGAGAATTCACTGTGAATGGACCGAAAGTCTACAACAGCACGCTATGCACGCACACACACACACACACACACGCACACACACACACACACACACGCACGCACGCACACACACACACACACGCACGCACGCACACACACGCACGCGCACACACGCACACGCGTGCACACATTTACACCTACAGACAAATTAGAATAGTAAATCTAACTTCTTGCATGGTTTTACGAGGTGGTAGTTTTTAGGAAACCCACATGAACATGAGAACCTGTAAAATCCCAGTGTTGTCAATGGTGTCAATGCTCCTGTCTGTACCACTGCACCAATGTGGCAGAAATTGGCTTGATGTCTGAGTACCATTTGTTTTTTGCAATGATAGGTTGGCACGATGTCCCAGTCATACAACAGAGTCCAATGTTATAAGAGACATGTACCAAAAGACCTCGAATTCCAGACGCCTGCTTTTCTTTGCCTGCCCTCAGTACAAAAGCCCGAGAAGAGGACAACGTCAGGTCCAACATTTGCATCACCAGCCAACATAATATGACCAGCATATTTTACTCAACAGAAGAAGTTTAATGACAGAGCAGAGGTTAAGAGTAGCAACATGAAAAACAGGCCCGGAGTAATTCATACCACAAGTGTTAGGTAAGTGAGATGTCTTTAGACGTTTTTCCCCATAATGACTTCTCATCACTCAACTTCCATTGTCTCCTGTGGTATGACACAAACTGGTTTTATGAGAAGAATGACTCCAGAAATGATGCTGGCCTTATTCCATCTCCCACAAGACCAGACACGGTCACCTGACTCAGCCAGCTAGAGCTTAACTGGAACTGAATCATGGGAAACGGAGCCCCACTGAGACTGCTTTACAGGAGGAGGACACGTTGCATCATAATTTAGAATAAAACAGTCATTACTTGCTGGGACGTTTTACAGAAAAAAAAAATCACAATGTTTGGAGTAGAATAATAAATAATTAAAAAAAAATTTTTTTTAACTTTAGTGTACTCTTTAGGTCCAATTTTAATTGTATTTTCCATTAAAATTTTTCAGGCTGTTAGAATGCTACGCAATAAGTACATTGCAAATTAATGTTACGCAATACATACATAGGTCTTCAAAGGCGGTTACTTATTCAGGAAACACTTCAACTACAGTAGCACTTCTTGCCCTATCTTTTGCATTTATATTTAAAAATAAAAAAAACCCTTTGAAATGTTTTCATTATAACTTGAACAATGTTTTAAACTCATGGTATCTTAAGTATATAACTAGCATTAATGTATTCAATGATAGAGATATAAGCACTTCTGTACGTCGCTCTGGATAATGGCGTCTGCCAAATGCTGTAAATGTAAATTGCATTTTAAGATACTTTTCCTAACAGCAAAGCATGTTAAGTACTTTATGCCCCCCCCCCCCAATTATCTACTGTATGTGCAGCATTACAAATCGAACTAAAGTGTTAAGTGTTAAGTGATGTTTACATTTTCCAGCCCTATGGAATTAAAAAGGTAATGCAACATCTTTTCTAATGCACCGGTGACACTTTATTACTAGAATGTCACTTCAGAAATATGCATTACATGCTTGTTATGACGAGCAATCACCTACTCATGTGACACACGATTACCCTTAACCTGAAATGTCAGCCGGTCCTAATTAATCTTTAAACAAGCGGTCTGATTATAACGCATTATCTCCTTCGCGTGAGACGTTAGTATTAGTATATTCTATGCTCTTTATCAACAGACTCTCTTTCTCTAAGGAAACTTAATATTAATAACCCTTTCTTATGACCATGCAGCAAAATGAGTGGCAATGAGCCAAAACAGAGTCTCTCATGATAATCCCTGCATTTGTCTAATCTAAGCAAGCCTAGAAGCACATTAAACTCAAACGTTGCTCTGGCCTCTATTAGGAATGTGCTGACATAGCGCTGACTATTCATAATTCGCAAAATTATCACAATAGTGTATTTTAAAAAATTCCTACACGATCCCCTGTACCGGTTTTAATTGCTCAGTATTTTTGCCTTAAACAAGCCCTAGAAGCATTTGGGATTTGTAGAAAAGGCTTTTTTTATTTTTTATACTTTCTCATTCCTTTAATAACTACTGCCAACATTTTTGCCGTTAAACCATGCTTATTCCCAATTCTGGTACAGGAAAAATAACTTTTCTATCATAACCAAACCACACAATGTTACTTTATTCATACTTCTTCATGGCTCTTACATATACTCAGCTAATAATAAGAAACTGACTAAATATATGCAAAGTAAAATTTTGCATGTATGTATATGGATGTGTTTGTAGGTATGTAGATAGTGTAGACTTTTCAGGGCATATTTATACTGATCTGTGTCATCTTTGTAAGTTTCATATCTGATAACCAAGTCAATTTTTCTACTTGCGGTGTACATGCGCATCCGCGTTACTCCTGTACTGAGAAAGTTTTTTTTAAACAACGCACGTTTTTTTTTTAAAGCCTAAATTGTTCACCGCTGAAACGAAGACAACGTATAAGGGAATGAGAATCTGAATATGGGCTAAAGGTGTAAATCTAACTGCTAGAGACAAGGTATCTCAGAGGACTACTTTTTAAAAAATATACAGTTAACTGTTGCGAACTCTCATGACCTAAAATGTTGCTTGAGGTAATAGATCACGGCAGGCGAAAGTATCCAGACTTTACACCACAAGCAGTAAATGACTCATTTAAACACTGTTCAGACTCCTTTAGTGCAACCTTTATCCTATATTACGTAATGTTTATCAGAACACAGAAGTACTCAGAGAATTGCTGCATACGGTTAAAGAGAAAGCTCATCACTCAGAACCGAGTGACCGTAACGTATCAGGGTTTACACATCACAGAAGAGAACAAAAGTAGTCATTTGTTTTTGCCTTTTTTTTTAAATTCTGTCATTCAAAGCACCCCTTTTGCACATGAATAACAAGTTTTAGAGTGCAGGAAAATTCGTACATTCAGCTCATTAGATAAAGGGCGAATGAGAGCTTTTGCATTCTCTGCGGTTAGAAGAGTGGAAGCGTATCTGTGAAGCACATCAGATACCTGAGGGACAGAACACATGAGCAGATGCCTGGTACGATAACGGAGACTAAGAGTTGTCTTTCTACAGCAGCCTTTTCTACACTGATAAGTATCACTGCACTGGCCATCGATCTTAAAAAACGCTCTTAAATGAGGCACTGAGGGAGGCATAAATCTGGGAACTGGTGTCAAATCCACTTTTCAGCAGGGTCATGATGTGTTACTGAACAATCTCATCAATACTACACTGTTGTGTGGCTGGTTGTTAAATTGTAACCTACACTCAACGTTAGTAAGTGATCTTTATTAACTAAAATCTAAATGAATATAATATAAATTCATCTTTATTTGATCTGTACTTCTATCATTTTCTGCATGACAGATATTAGTTAAGCAGTTTATTATAATCAGATTTATTTGCCACTTGAACCATTTCGAAGACACTGAGCTTTGTTGTACCAGATTGAACTATATCAACATGTCATAATGCAATGCAAGCTATGTTGGTTTGACGAACGCAGATGAAACTGATATTAAGGGCAAGACAAACTGCCTAAGTGACCATTCTGCATTGGGTGTTTCATGACAAAACACACACAACCTCATGTACTGTACTGTCATTGTACTGTAGGTCATTTTCTTAACTACAAAGCTGCCTAAATTAAGCCCCGTGTCCCCTCTGCCATGCTAGTCATGCTAATGCTGGCCGAAGCTCTCCTGGAACTCTGAGTTGACCTTTGATCTACGGAAGATCAACAAATAGCTTCTGTGTTTGTAATTGTCATACAGTATTTGCCCTGATGGACATATATGTGCTCCTGCAGTAAATACATAAACCAATAAAAAAAATATTTGATATTTGAAATATTTGACTGATTTGAAAATACAGCAACAATCTTATTGAGGAGTCAATAATAGTCCAAATCGTCCAGTTTTCTCGCCCGCATTTCAGTTTCCGTTCTTGTCATGTCAGTGTCAATGAATCGATAAGATATTTAGTGTAACTCTGAAACTGCTCAATAACAATCTCTCCCTAGTATAGGCATGTCATGAAACCTCTACCTGAACCATGTCTTATGAAACTAAACCAGTCACGGCAACATTCTATTTTCAACCCTGTGCAATGCACTAATGGTGCATGACTAGAGAAAAGGTTGCCTTCAAAATGACCCATGCCCAGTGCATACCATGCATGCTGTTCCATACTCGGGAAGAACAATATGTAAATTACACTACGATGGACAAATGATCTCTTTTTTGATCATGTGTAAGTTCTAGCAGCCTAGAATATAGCTCATACTGTAACACACTGTCCAAAACTCTACAGTGCTTTCGGTGCATATCTAGATGTCTGGATGCGTCTCTAGAACAATTCAGGTAATGTCAGGTGAACATTTCAAAAACTAAGTAACGTTAAAAGAGTTACACGCAGTCTCCTTATCTTTAGTGAAACCAATTCTTTCACTCTTGCTGCAGGCTTTCCAAACGGTGTCTGTGGGACAATTGTTGCTCATATCAAGCAGAAGTTTCAGGATCGATAAAGAACCATCAACCAACATTTTTTTAATGAGACACAATGTGTTTGGTCTTTCATGCCTGCAACATTTTTCAAAATACAATGTACTTCATATCGTTTGAACTGCGACCGCATTTGACTTTACAGTCAACTTCATGCATTTGCACAGACAAAATCAAACCACACCTAAAAAAAGCATCCTCATGAATGTGTTGCAAGATTATTAACCTATGTACCCCCTTGGGCTCTCTCCCTCTCTCTCTCTCTCTCTCTCTCTCTCTCTCTCTCTCTCTCTGTTTTTTTTTTTAATCAAAATGTCACCGGAGATCTTGCAAGCCCTTGGTTAGCCTCAGGTAAAGCTAAAAAAAAAAAAATCACAGCAGCCATCTGCTCCTCTGCCATACAACTATTTTCATAATAAGCAGCACCAGGCTTTGGGTTTTACAGCAGCCAGAGAAGAAGAAACCAGGAAAGGGCACAGAGTACAAGTCTTCCTCATTGATACTGCCGTCAAGTGTGACAGAGGTGGGTCATTCTTAACTTTTCATTCTTAACTGTATGCAAAGCATTCAGGCTCTAATTAACTACAAAACAATGAACAAACCTGAAATTCCTTGACCTTGTTCACTTATAAGGAGTTTTTCTGTAAATTTGGCCTGAACCCCTTCTAATCTCTGATCCCCTGGAACACTTTGTTCCCTCAGACTGCAAAACAAATCAACATTGGCGCAACCTCTCACTCACGAGAAGGGAGCTCTTAAGACAAACGGTGCGCACAACACTGTGGACATTAAACGACCCTACTACTACTACTATATAAAGTATGAAGCAAAAAACGTTGTTAGCTGCAATTAAAAGAAAGTCGGAGACTGGCTGACAGGAAAAGACCGTGACGCATGCTTCTTAAGCAGAAGAAAGTTCTGATCAAGGCCAACCGATATACCAAATGATCAGGTGAAGGCTGAAAAAAGACGTCAAAAAAAAAAAAAAATTAGAGCATAATCTTTTGAACTAAGAGCTTTGTATGTGCCCCTGCTGTTAGCCTAGGGTGGGGATATAGAGGCCTAGATTCACATTCTCTCCAGAGATCCCGTCACAATAAACTGCACATTTTTGTAGCGTCGGACACCTGGGAGAGAATTCTCTGCTCTCAGCAATCATCTCAATCTCCTCTAGAACCTTGGCCCACATGAGACCAATACAATATCAATGACAGTCCATTAGATCATTTTCTAAATGGTGCTCAGATGACAAGATGGCAAGCATGGACACGACTCCTCACAACTTCATATCGCTGTCCTGTTACATTAGCTGACTCTACCATTAACACTTAGTCAGTAGAAAGTGTCCTCTAATTACCTGTAAAACCTGATAGACAGAACAGAAGGCATCTGTTCTCAGCAAAGAGCTTTAAGTTGGGCATCTCTGTCTGAGGACTGAGAGACTCTGAGGTGGCAGGGACAGAGCTTGGATAGAGCACTGGCAGAGCTGGCACTGAGAGCCCTGGGAAGCAAGCCAGCATTTGCCCTTTGGCCAGAGGGATTTGAGAGCTCAGTTTAACAGAGATGAGTACTGAGAAGTCTCTCGCCTCCTCTGCATCTCAATATCTGACAGAGAAATGAAGACAGTGTCACTTAACTGTCACATGCTGCTGTCTAACTCGAATCCTAAATCTGAATAATATAATTTAGCATAGTATAATTTTATATGAGATAGTGTCCTGTGTGATGCAAGAACAAAATTCTTATATTTTAACTGTTATCTGTGTTTAAATAGGGATCATGCATCCAGATTTCCTTGAAGGTTCTTCAATAAATCTTTGAACATTTAGTCTTTTCATTTTGGAAACTCTCTGGGTCCTGCTTAGAAACTAAAACAAATCAAGATTTAAAACTAAGACAAAACAAGCAACTGCCTTCAACTCATATGGGCAGAATAAAAAGTTTAGTATTTTAGCCATTTCAAAGATTACATTATTACGCAATCTGACAGGCATTACTGTTACCAGATTATGTAGAAAAAATAACATTAGAAGGATATGAAGTTCCACAAGCTCTCTCACTCTCTGTCTCTGTCTCTCTCTCTCATATATATATATATATATATATATATATATATATATATATATATATATATATATATATATATATTATACACACATTATACAGTATATATATATATATATATATATATATATATATATATATATATATATATATATACACATATACGTGTGTGTGTGTGTATATATATATAGTATTATTCGAATTACTGTATTCTACTGAAAGTAAACCACAGCTCAGAGATGGAATTCCCTAAATGATTTAACAACAAATAAATTACACAATCCATTACACCATACCTACATATTTTGAGGTCCATTATGGCGTACACGTTTGTTGCAAAAGCTTACTCGCTCCAGTTCGGCCTTCGTCCCTTAAGGAAATGCTTGACGGTTTTTGCATTCCCATCTGAATTACAATATCCTGATACTAAAGATACATGCTCTTCATTTGAGTGGTATACTGATGTTTGTGTTCAGTTTCCCTCTGATTGATCTGATAAAGGCACACAGAATATGCAGGGAACTACCAGTCACGAGACTGGAGCAGACTTTTAGGCGCTTTGTCCAAGTACACACACACACAAACATAATGTGAAAGCCTACAACTTTCAGCATTTTCTTTAAAGGGATATTCTAAATGTTCACAACTTTAGGATAATTGCTTAGGCAAGAAGAAAACAGTCAAGAAGAGTGCTTTTCAAAAAAAACAACAAAAAAAAACAACAACTGTACGTTGTCTAAAATGTTGTCTGGGAATTTACCAACACAGATGACTTTACAATGCTTATGACAGTAATCTCACCTCCCAGTGAAGCTACACGCATCTTCTAAGGCTTTAGATTTCTCAATAAAACAGTCTGAACAATCCAATCCATTATGTGTGGCCTTTAGAGATTAATCTGTTCTCATGAAGATTTATAGGCTCCTAGACATGACAGGAACAAGGCAACATGTTCTTAGGTGTTAAATCAGCATTAAATATATATATTTAAAAAAAATGTAAAAGGCCTTAGTGTAGTGATTTTTTTTATTTATTTGAGATGTGTGTTTAATGTCATAAAATCATAGTGATTTTCAATCTTAAATTATAAAATGAATGGAAAAAGAAGAAGAAGAAGAAGAAGAAGAAGAAGAAGAAGAAGAAGAAGAGGACCTGACACTGAAAACTACTGCTTTCTAAGAATATATAAAAAAAAATTAATAAATAGAGAGGCAGTGTTTCTGTATAGTTCAATACATTCTATTATTATTATTATTTGTGTATTTAAATAACATTTATTATTAATTAATTAATGGTTATTATATATTTGTTATTTTGATATTATTTATTAATTTGTATCTATTTTTAATCACTTTTCTAAACCTTATCACTAATTGTGATATAGTTAGGGATTCACCTGGATTATTTTAACCATAATTATTCCCGGGTCAGATTACACCAACACCACAGCAATCTGAGAACTCCACACACTCCCCCCTTTTCTTTTCTTTTCTTTTCTTTTTTTTTCTGCTCGTTAATTTCTTCTCTTCAAGGACAATAATGACATAATAATGACAGATAACATGTAGGTGACAACAGTTTGGGTTTGTTTTGTCACGCAAACTAGTGAGTTTTAAAAGCTGTTCATGTCTGAAAGCGATGCATTAATGCAGCAGCAGGTGTTGTTTATTCCCTCCGCTCGTTTCTTGTGCACATGCAGTCGCTTTCTCTCAATCTATCGCACGCAACTTTTAACAAGACTTGCTAGAGCATCTGCTAAAGTGATTAGTGACACTATTCCTCTTATAGACTCTGTGATTGATAAGTCACGTGCGTTTTAGGGAAATCTGATCAACTTACCTTTTCTTGTCTTTCTCGGCTGTCATCTTTTAGAAGTTAGGTCTCACTCACTCACACGCTCGTTCCAGTAATTTCTCCGAACTTCACTCTCTCACACACACACGCACGCACGCACACACGCACAGACATACACACGCGCGCGTGCAAAAGATAGTTTGACAAGCACAATGACAAGCACTCCTGTGCGCGCGCAGGTTTAGGCTATAAAACAACCAACCCAAAAAAAAGTTACGCGGTTAAAAAGAAAGACATAAAATCCATTCCAGGTTAAAAATATGCAGGACGCGAGGCTATACAGTCTCAGAACACTGTCGAGGATCGTATAGCCTTCCAACAGTGGATCACAGGTAAAAATCCGAGGCACTGAAATGACAAGGTCGCGCTTTTTAAAAAAGTCTGAAGAACTTTGTACCTCTTCAGCGTACACACTCATACACACTCGTACACACTCGCAAACACTCATACACACTCGCACTCGTAACGCTGCACTCAGCTGGTCGGCTGCCAGCAGCGAGATTAATCCGCGCATTCTGATTGGTCAGTTTGCTCCCTAAAACACGCCCACCGCGTCATGCCCACAATATTCTGATTAGCCTTTAGCACCAAACAGTTCAAAACTCTGGTGACAAAACTAAATGTACACTTCCTAAGATGTCTGTCAAAAAAATCAAAGTTAATTTATACAACAGTTTTTTGTTTTGTTTTGTTTTGTTTTTACTACATTAAAATAATTGAATTTGTATTAAAATTCAGTTATATTTTATGGTAATTAAGGTTTATTATAATTGAGTTATGCTCACATGAATACCATATGTAATTTGAAATGTATTTATATATTATTAGATGTAATAGTATCTGAGGGATATAAAAACATAAAGAATAATTCATTGTTTTATTGTAATCTTCAACATTTATTAAAATAAGAATGAACAATTGAACACAGTGAACAGTTTTTGCAGGCATTTACCCAGATTCCTTGCCAAGGACGGTTTAAGCAAAGTAAATGTACATATGACATCTTTCACATTGTCCATTTTTTGTCCATTTGAACAAATCACGATAAGCCAAATAGTCGTATGTATCCGGAACTGGACCCGGATCTGGTAGAGAAGCAGCTTTTTTCTTCTCAACAGATTAAAAAGATTCCAACAAGGAACAAACATCACAGTATTTCTTTGCAAGCTGTGTTCATTTTAGGTATTTTTTTTATTGTAAACGAAATTATTTTTTTATTTGTAAATGTATTAATTATAATTCATTATTTATCTTTGTTTTTGTGTCAAAATTTGATAGCAAACATGATAGGATGCACTGACCATATTTAGACCCCGTAATGGTCAAACCTCATGCTTGTGCTAGTTGTCTTTTTACACCACAGCTGTACAATCAGGGGGTTTGGACAACTGCCTATTTTCTACTGGTTGCATCTCTGTGTTGGGGTAACTGGGTGTGCTCCATTGTGGTAACTAACAGCTGATTAGAACTGAGTATTTGTGGAACACCCCACAGCCAGATCTTAACCAGTTTTGTGATCTCTTCTCAGAGTGTGAGTTCCCTTGAGTGTAGCTGTAGCAGGAAAGCCAGTTGCTAAGTTGTTATAAACTATCCGGCCAAATTGTCACTAGCACCATCATAAAAAGAGAGAGTGTATTTGTTTAGTGGTTACAACACAGCTCTCTCATGCCCAGATGACCTCTATATGACCTCTATCTGTGCCAGTGATGGCTAAGTAGTCATAGCTCTGGATTGTAAGTTTGTGAGTTTCTATTCCAGTCTTATTATTAGGTCCTTGAACAGGTCCTTAACCCTCGTCTCCTCTGCTCAGCTGAATGAAAAATATTTCACACTATGAATGAATATAAATAGAAGAGTCTAGTGTACATTCTTTATAAATAAAATCAAATTCTGGATCCTTCATTTAAAGAAATCAGAGTAAATTCACGTGCCTATGCAGAGCCACTCAAGAAGGTCTACATTCCATCCCAATCATTACAATCTGTGTGTGAACAGCACCTGGCTGATAAACGGTTGGGTTTAGAACGGTCGCTTTTCATTTGACAGACAGTCATCTATCTGTAGTGCGTGTGTTTGTGTGTAGTTTTATCTTATTATCTCAGTGCCAAACTGATGTGTTGGAAGTAGGAAAAAAGGGCAAGTGTTAGGATCTGAGCGACTTTGACAAATGGCTAAATATTGACGACTAGACAACTAAGTCAGGTCACTGTTGACTTATTGGCTAACATACCCCACCCCTTGACAGGTGCCAATGTACTGATCTAGCCAGTGTCACCTGTCAGTCGTTTTAATGTCCTTGATGATATTTAAAATGCATGGTGGTGGCCTTCTACTGCCATAAATTTGCCTGTTCTGAAATGCTTAACAATAACATCAGCAAAAATATTAATCATCAGCATAAGATGATAACATTAAAATATACTTTTATAGAAGCTTGTGCATTTGATTTTTTTAACCTGTGTAGATAAGGCAGGACAATCAGGCTGAATGAGAAGCCTCCAATTCAACACCTTACAAAGTAATTCTGATCATTCAACTCAAGTAGTGAGGATTCTGTGACATTTCTCATGCCTCGGGATGTTTGAGACCTCTGCTGAAATGGTTACCTTTGACAAGGACACTTCTTCATGTTAGTCACAGGTATTCATTTTAAGAATTTTCCTTCTGTGTCTCCATGTTATACAACTTTTTTTTTAAATCTTCTGGTATTGTAAACCAAACCATTCACATAGACACATACACATATATTGCTAGGTAGCTAAATAGAACAATTAAGCCACATATGTGCTACATTTGGAGAGCAGCTATTCCTAAAACCCAGCAAGGAGATTTGGTTTAATTGTCTTATCAGATATTGGTGACTAAAATGTAGCTTTATTGGTGACTGGCTGATGCGCTGTCTGTTTGCAGCCATATGGTGACAATGACATTAGATGTAATCCCATTATTTTCTGATGCAGGTGTTCTATATTTCCAAAGACTGAGCATTTTGGGAAAAAATACATTAGATTAATTCTTACACAAAACTAAATTTTTCATAATCTCAACTTCTTAGCCACAGAGGAAAGGTTTTCTATATGTGCCTCAAATTAGCAGGGCCTGTTTTGCCATCTGTTTATCTAAAGTAAGAAAAAGATTTGCCTGTTACATGATTAAACCTAACTCAGTTTCAGCAGTGACAAATGTTAATATCTTACTAGGGAAATACTTGATAAAACATTTTAAAATGCAGATCTAACCAAAGATAATTGTAATAACTTGATTTACATACAAGATATATGCTTCTTTTTTTGATGTGTCTAAATTTGTGTATCTGTATTCCTCATTCTAGTCTTTACATGTGGAACAAAAACTGTAGTTTACTTTTAAGACCATCTTATTTAATAGGCTCCAAAACATACAATCCACATTCACATCTTTTGAGTACAGTACATTTGGCACAGTAAAATGCGTACAATAAACATGGCAAAGTTAAAAAGCCAGAGGAACAAAAAACATTAACAAAAGTTTTGTGACACACTGTACAGTTTCACAACACAATACAATGAAAGAAAAATGCTTACATACACATGTATGATACTTACAGTGATATAATACACATAACTTACATTAATTTGCACTGTACCTCTGTGTGTACATACATAATACGCTGTCAGACAGAGATAGATACGCAGTTTCCCAAGAGGTACTTCTTGTAGACATGGATATATGCTTATTTTGCTATTTTCTTGGTACTTGTTAATGTGTACAACAGCCCAAATGTGATTCCTATTTAGAGTCATCTTTATATATAAAACATTTATCATAACATTTTAAAATGTGTAACACCCTAGGAGAGTTGGCAAGGAAGTAGTGAGGATTCTTTTTGCAGAAGTCCAGTGAAAGCAGCAGCAAAACAATGCAAAAAGACACACAAATTGACAGGCCACCAATGAACCACATGTACATTTTATTATCTGTCAAAAAGGAGGAAGATTATGGCTAAAGCTAGTTTGGATGTTATAGTGTGGGTCTTTGCTACGGCAAAAGAAATCTTCACAAGAAGCCTCTAAATCTGGTAAAGGATGAGATTAGAGGATTTTTGTAAGTAAGAAGTTTGTAAGTAAGTAATGCTGTGCTGTAAAGACTTCTATAGTCTCTACAACCTTTTTTTGTGATTATGGTGCAAGCTCAGAATACATGGCTGATCGCTTCAATCACTCTCTTAATCAAACAACTTTTGCTTTATTTGTTTGTTTCAAAGTGGTTACTGAATAATAGGTGTAGAAACTGAATGATATTCCACAATATCAAGGGTTTCAAAATGTGATATTATGGTATTTTATGTTAAATTATGTAAAAAAATATTTTAATAAGCTATTTTTAGTTTGATGGTGTTAACCTGGTGTACAGCAGCATAATTGTAAAAATGGGGGTATAATGAATACATTATCAAGAGGAGTGGTTAGGCAATAGCCAAATATCCAATCAAATCAACCCTCATTTACTTTCAATTCCAAGTATGTGGCCAGAAAAAATTAACATTTTTATAATTATAAAATAATTAATATATATTACAAACTATGGCTTTCGATTGGTCAATTATTCATCTCTATAACCTCAGTAATATTGGTTAAAGGCAGGGTCTCCGATTTTTGAGAAATGCTTCAGAAAGCTGAGACAAGCCGTTAATAAACAAAAATTAAAACAAAAACAAAACAAACGTGTAGCCAATGTGCAGAAAGGGGCGGGGCTTGTCAATATGCGGCTGAGAGAGTGTGTTCAGTGCGCATGTGTGACATTAGCAGAAAGCGGTTTTAACATTGACATGGAGGATAAAAACAAAGAAAGAAAGCAAAAAAGGCTTACGATAAGGCAAGAAGTAGGACGTGTTAATATAGGATCAGCTTTCCAGCGCTGGAGAGAACTGAAGGAGCGGGAAGTTGGCCGCATATTCACAGATTGGAGTTTCCCGAGTCAATAACTCCTGAGCTAAACGCTGTTACTACACAAATAACACCTCTTTTCTATTGTAGTAATGTAGAGAGGCAGCTACAACAGTGTTTTGTGTAGTAACAGTGTTTAGCTCAGGAGTTATTGACTCAGGAAATTCAACTTTAATTAAGACGCCGAGGTGCTTTTTCCTTCTCGATAGGTGAGTAATGTTGGTTTTGCTTTGTTACACAGAACAAATATATGCCTTTGTCCTTTGCATGATTATGCTTGTGTGTCATTTCTGCTTGTTTGTTTATCTGCAATCGTATTGTTCTTCCCTTCATCTATGATAAAGACACATTTCTTTCCATTAGTTGCCTGGGTTACGTATGTGTGGGCGGAGCTATCAATACAGGGGTGGGACCTATTTGGGTTAGGGGTATGTTTGTTTTGGTGATTTTATATGTCGACATTGGCTTTCAAAAATCGGAGACCCTGCCTTTAAGGAATTAATTGGTTTTATTTAATGTTCAGAATTGTGTTTTGTTTGACTGTGTAATACTCTGGCTGTAATTTTACCCAACTGCCAACAAGATTTACATTCAATATCTAAGTATAAAATAATTCAGCTTGTTGTAATCAGGTAATAGTTGGGTCATGTTTAAATCATGTACAAAACAGGTTGAAAGAAACATTTTAAGCCTAATTTTAGCCCAAAGAGAGTTTGAAAATACCACTGTGTCACAGGATTTTAAAAGTCAAACGTCTAATTGCTCTACTCCATTTATGATCATAAGAGAGCAAACTGGGAAAGTTGTCCCAATTTGTCCTGAGAAAATGCACGAGTACACTGATATTAGTGTAGCTACACACTAAAAATGCACCCTCTGAACTGGACAACTGAAAAAAGCCACCAATAACGAATAATCAGCAAACTTAGACAGAGAAAAAGAAAAGGTAAAAGGAAATGGGAAGATGAACAGAAGAGGAACCTATAACCGTCATAAGCAAATGACAGTCACCCATAGACAGTTTATTGCACATGGACAGTATCTTACTCATACTCATATTCTAGTATTATATTGTTGTTTTCATGACCATGCAACAGATAAGGCCATTATTTCAGCCTCAGATGTATATATACAGGACATGTTCTACAGATAGATGTGAATAGGTACTGATCTCTCATTCACAATCCTGAGCCTTGGTTCAGTGAAGAAAATTTATTCAACTGACAATAAGACAGCCCAGTAATAATAATTAAAAAAATAAATTACATTTAATACACACATGAGACACTTGCGCTCTCAACATCATGCTCACAAACCCCAAAAAAAACAGACACACAATCTTTCCACGAACACTTTAAATGGCATGTGTTAAAGTAAAAAAAAAAAAAAACACTTCTAAAGTAAACTACA
>NC_062521.1:10621227-10661227 GCF_022655615.1 Tachysurus fulvidraco | reverse complement strand
TTTTATTCTTCCTTATCGTTCTAAAACCTTCTGTTTCTTTCCAGTTGAATGAATGAATGAAAAACCTTTCAATATAACCTTAGACTTTGGGACCCTACTGTATATATACTGTGTATGAGGCGAATGCAGACTTTCAACTGACAGCTTAAAATGAAGTTTAACATTAATATTCCAGCCATAAAATAATACCTAATTCCAGAAGAAACTAAGACTAGCCACATATGAGCCAGTGAAAATTAAACACCCAATGCTTCACTTGAGAAGACTCAAACAAAATGCAAAGTACTCCTCCAATAAACTCCTCAGCTGATATTATAATAATAAAGTTATTATTAAAATCATTATTACACTAAAGTACTTGGGATTCTTTTTAATGTAAATGTTGAACAAGGTATCTGCTTATGCAGACATTTTCATCACTGTGTTTGATTGTGTGTAATATGTGTGTGTATGATCATATAGACTTGCACTGACTTGTTCAACTGAAAGACCTTCTGTGTTCTTCAACATAAAAATCCTAAAATATAGAACTCAAAAACAAACAAACATACAAAAACAAAAAACAGCTGCATGAGCAACTATTAATTTGACATGTAAACCCACACTGTAGATGGTCTTCATTCAGTTCTCAAAGGTGAACAATGCCACTGTGTAGCAGATAAAGAAAATGCAGGAGATTCAATTTTTTAAATCCTAGGACAGAGCTTCTTCACCAAAGTAGGAGAAGCCCTTAAACTCATCTTGATTGATCTGTTTGATGATGGCATCATCTACTGGAGTAAGCACAGGCTCTTCGCGTGTGAAGTCTTGGTCAAAGTTATTGACGTCCCGCTTGGTTTTCTGTAAGGAGCAAGAGAGAAACTCAATTCGCTCTTAGAGCTGCTTTATTTAGAAGTCAACACCAGATCAGTTAGAATCTATAGATCTATAATTTTTATAGATTTGTTAAAAAAAATTTTCATTTAATTTCTAGCATCTGCTCTAATTGCCATATCTGAACAAGAGCTCATGAACATCAGTGAAGTAGACATTCTCTTTCCTGTCCATGTCTGTCTGTGATGGGTAGCAGGGCCTATTCCTCCATCTGTCTGTCTGTCTGTCTGTCTGTCTGTCTGTCTGTCTGTCTGTCTGTCTCTCTCTCCCTCCCTGCTCTGTCTGATACAAATGGTAATTGCAAGGTATGTGTTGAGCAACACTTTGATGTGGTGTGGTCATCTTTCAGAAAATATACACTATCTGCCCTCAAATGTCAAAGGAACGCATTCACTCTTTTCAGACTAGTGCCAATGAATGTGGGGGAAAAGTAGTTCAGACACCTGATTTACATCCATCCTGTGTGGTATTTGCATATATCTGGTTGCCCATCTCTAATTCGTCATTTTTGTCTGTCTGCGCACTGACTCAGTGTTTCACGGGGCAGTGAAGGGCAATTTGTGCTGGAGTGAAAGTTGAGCTGAGAGTCAGCGTTACTTCAAATACTACATTCCTCACACTCCAGGAGCAGCCAGTGTTCCCACGAAGAAAAATCTGTATATGCACTCTTAAAAAGATTACTCTTCTAAAAACGTTTAGTTTTTTCCCCTGAACATTGTTCTGCATTAAAAATACATCAACAAATGTTACATTTTGCTGTGGGACATTCTATTTGCTAGGATAGAATTAGTATTAAAATATACAATAAATATATTAAAAACAGACCTATCAGTAAATTAGAGCATTTTTCCAGTTGAATACATACATACATACATACACCAATCAGCCATAAGGTCTAAAATCATCTGTCTAATATTGAGTATGTTCCCATTTGTGCCACCAGTACAGCTCTGATTCATCAATGCATGGACTGCACAAGAGCCTTTAAGGACCCTTAAGTTCTGTAAGATTTGAAGTGGGATTGGAATTTTTAGTCCAGCAAATCTCACAGATTTTTGATCGGCTTGATATCTGGAAAATTTGAGGAACTCTTTATCATGTTTCCCAAACCATTCCTGAACAATTATTGCAATGTGTTAGGGCACATTATCCCACTGATATTAGGTAATACGGATGCCATGAAGGAATGTACTTGGTCCGCAGTAATGCTTAGGCAGGTGGTGAGTTTCAAAAGTAACATCATCATGAATGTCAAGGTTGAAGGGTTCCCAGTAGAATATTGCTCAGAACATCATGCTGCCTCTGCCGGCTTGCCCTTTATATTATGGCTCTTCTGATGGATCAGATGAGACGCATCAGTAAGACCTGGGTGCCATGACCCTGTCCTCCAGTTGACCGAGTCTCATTCTTTGTACAACCTTTGGTAGAAACCAACCACTGCATTCCACTTAACCACCCAAACACCCTACAAGGCTTTCTGTTTTGTAGCTGCTCTGACCCAGTCATCTAGCTTTCACAATTTAGCCCAACTCAGAGTTGCTAAGATCCGTATGCCTGCCCATTTGTCCTGCATCTAACATATGAACTTTGAGAAATGACTATTCACACTTTGCCTCATATATCTAACACTATGACCAATGCCATTGTAACAACATAGTCAACATTATTCCCTTCATCTGTTGGTAGTTATGGCTGATCAGTGTATATACTATATATACACACAGACATACACAAAAACAAACACACAATGAATTAATTGCAGCATACAATCACACATGAGCTGTGCAATAGCCACCCTGTGATACTCACAATTCGGGGTTTGAAAGGTGGCTTAATTTTCCTCTGTTCCAGCAGCACCCAGTCAATCTCTTTAAAGAACGGATGCACTTTAATGGCTTCCTCCAGGCCCTGTGACACCACACAGCCCAGCCGCTTATTCGGGCTCTTTGTCATGAACTAGATGAGAAGAAATAGCGGAAGAGGTTAGTAAAAGGAGAGAGAGACCCTAACAGACAGCACAAACACAGGGAAACATATATACACTGTATCTCCTCTATACAGCTGTTCTGTAGGGTAACTCTTGATGGCCATATGCTATGTTGACATATGGGTCACACTTTTAGAAATTTAGTGCTGCTGTCCTGCGGAAGGAGGATCATGGGTCATGAGAGCAAAGTGCCAGGGAGACAGATCACAGTGTGACGTGGCTTAGTCCAAGACAAACACACCGCTATTCCCACACATCAACGGACAGGGACGGCCAAAGTAAATCTGGTATAACTAATGGGAAAAAGCAATGCACAAAGACAGACAGACACACACACACACACACACACACACACACACACACACACACACACACACACACACACACACACACACACACAAAGCAAACAGAGAACCACAAACAAACACATACACACACACATATACACATACAGACACACACACAATTATAAATTTGAGAGCAGGCACTACACTGGACCATCTTCCTCACAAAATCAGCTCTCAGAGATTACACAAGCAAAACCCACAGAGAAAACACATTCTGTTGTTTTCCCACAAGTGTCACATCACCCAACCCTCTCCCTCACTCTCCTCCACTGTTTCCACTCTTTATCCTTCGCTTTCCTTGTAGCATTTCAAGTAAACACCAAACTAATCGCACTTAACTAATAATGCTTCAGTGGAAAAAAGTCTAAGAAAAAGAGAGAGAAGAAAAACATGTGAACAGATGAACAATGCAGATGAATTGTACGGAATAAAACATGACAAACATTTCCTATTTATAGGAAAATAATCCATGACAGGGTGATTTTACATAACCTGACTCTAAGCAGATGGCCAATACTACCCCAAAGCTGATTTAATATTTAATGTTAGGGAAGCTTTTCCCATCACAAGTCTTACTTTAGTTTTTCTTTCTCTTGTGTTTCATTAAAAAGGCAAAATGCTTCACGCAGCTTGAAACGTTCCCTAGAAACCAGTGCAAAGTTCTCTGTCCTGAAGACCGATCATGATACCAGAGACTTCTTCCATAAATGTAAAATAAATGTTTCCGAACAAAAATCATCACCATGTAATTAAGTATATTGTTTTCATTTTATAACCTGTTGCACTGAGCAAGTGGTAGAGCAAAAACAGTAACAGATGTTTAAGAGCATTAATGACAGCAGCATTTACAGCTCACCGCCTTGAGGATGCTGACTGCCTCTTTGCTGAGCCACACTGGATAGAGCACGTCATCATGGAGGATGGATTCGAACAGGTCATCCTCATTATCAGCCTCAAATGGTGGCTGACCTGCCATCATCTCATACATAAGCACACCCAGGGCCCACCAGTCCACTGATGGTCCATACTCCAGCTCCTGCAGTATCTGTGTGTGTGTGTGTGTGTGTGTGTGTGTGTGTGTGTGTGTGTGTGTGTGTGTGTGTGTGTGTGTGTGTGGGTGGGTGGGTGTGAAGACAGAAAGAGGAACAAAGGCAAATCAAATCAAATGTGAACAGGTCATTTCATAATTTTCATTAACCTCTCAGGGTCATGTCAGTGAAAGAAAGCTAATTAGAAAAAAGTAATGGCTGTTGCAAAAAGATTTCACTTAAACCACATTGATTAAGAATATTTCAGTATTGCTTTACTTGCACCATAAGACTAATATTACCAAGTCATAAACATGTTATGCAAGATGTCACATGATGTCCTGGAACATTGTGCTGTATTTTCTTATTACCCAGAACTAGTAGCTGTCAGGACATGTACTTATACATGATGCATGACAAACAGTATTACATTCACTTATTAACACATAATTCTGTTCTATAAAAATATTCTGTAACCTTCTAAGCTTATGTAATGACCCCCCATACTTGTCTTGACATGGCTTACTAGAATACCAGAATACTAGTGATAATTTTAGTATTTAGGATATAATTTAAGTATCAGAGTAAATACAATGCACCAGTATTTTTTAACAGCTAACATTGGATCAAAATTCTGGCTTTTTTTTTTTCCTAAAAAAAAAGAAGAATAAATATTAAATAAACACAAAAAAGGAAAAAGAAAAAAAATAAATAATTTTTTTAAAATAATTTTTAACTGGAAAAAATGTATGCTATAATTTCTTTCTAGCTTTTGCAGCTTTTTTTTAGTCTTAGAACCGTGTATTTTTTATCTTAATCTTGAACCAAAGTTAAAAACCATAAAAGAAGTTTCAAGTTCCCCCCCATTAACAGTCACATTGTCAGAGCTCCTATTGAAAAACATGCAGATATTTCCGGAATGTTCTACCTCAGGTGCGATGTAGTCGGGTGTACCACAGAATGTAGTAGTGGTGATGCCATCCAAAATGCCCTCCTTGCACATGCCAAAGTCAGCAAGCTTGCAGTGGCCCTCGGCGTCTAACAGGATATTATCCAGTTTGAGGTCTCTGAAAGACAGCAAGAAGCCACAGAAATTCACTCAATTGGTGCTCATAAAAAATCTGTAAGAATCTTTACAGCAAAAGTTCCTGTGCTTCATACTAGTACAAAATGTACACAGAATCATGCAGAGATGTTCTGTCTAAAGAAATAGATTTCTTTAAGATTAAAATACACAATTTTTTTATGACTGATCCCTTTTATATGATTATAAACATTATGAAATTCGTGTGATTTAAGCTTAAATGTTAAAAGCACTTTATATATATATATACACAGTGTATATACTGTATGTACTTGCCCATAGTGCAAGGCTTGTACAGAGTGCCATATACTATATTTATACAAATAGATATAATAAAGGCCAGTAATCAACAGAATCATGAATGTTTTGGAAGTGTGACTCAATTAATTAATTAATCACTAAATTATTCGGCAAGTGTGTGACAATTATATCCTGTGTCAAAGAGAAAAGATCAAGAAGCAAGAGATGGGGTGGCATGCAGTGACATGGAACGTATGTACGTGCATGTGCGTGTGTGTGTTTGTGTGTGTGTGCCTGTGTGAATGAACTTGCTGACCGAGGCAGGACAGGGGGGTGGGGGGTGTGGTAGGGTGGAGGGATGAGTGGGTGGAGATTGTGGCAGAAGTGATAAGGTGCCTCTGATGAAAGAAAAAAAGGAGGGATGAAACTAGTTGGGTTGAAGCTTGATGGTTCATTGCAAGAAGAATGTCAACATCAGAGTATGTATTTTGTCAAAGGTGTTTTCACAAACAAAATGTACTAAAAAATAGGTGCTTGGTTGAGTGTGAGTGTGTGGTGTGTGTGAGAGAGCGAGAGAGTGTGTGTTGCTTACAGATGTTCCATCTTGGTTACACTAAAAAAAAACACTAAATGTGATAGACTGATATGTCATGATGATAAGGAAATGAATATGAATATAGTAAAACACAGGCACATAAAAAAGCAGAGATGGATGGACATGTATACAGTGTGAAACATGACACACTGCTTTATGCAACTTAAGCCATTCAGGATTTATTGCCATGTAGGCTGTACACGGAAACAAATCTCTTGCTTTTGTCTTGCTTAAAACTTACCTTGTCTTCTCAATACGCAACTTGACCACTCAACAATTCTCTTATTACATGGAAACGGCTTATTAATCGTTTCGATAAGTAGTGCTATAAGAAATCCTTCATACAGAAAGTTTCTTTCTCTCCTGTTACAAAACAAGTCGGTGAGGTACTGTAGTTGGTTTTCTTGCTAGATGAATCTCACAGAATTCGGGTTTGATATTGTTTGACGTTACATTTGGTAAGTAAGTATGAAAGAAAGAAAGAAAGAAAGAAAGAAAGAAAGAAAGAAAGAAAGAAAGAAAGAAAGAAAGAAAGAAAGAAAGAAAGAAAGAAAGAAAGAAAGAAATGCTGTGTGTGCAACAAAAATTAAACAAATGAATTGATTTGAAAAAACAAAAAAAATGGAAAGAGAGAGGGAGAGAAAGAGGGAGAGAGAGAGAGAGAGAGAGAGAGAGAGAGAGAAAGAGGGAGAGAGATCATTTCCTGTGTTTCATATTAATCTTTAGGGGTGTTTTTTCCATTACATGCACAGTAACCTTTAACACAGCTAAATCTATTGCCTTCTCCAGTACAGCATCGGCCTCAGAAGAAGTAATGCCTTCTTTCTCTTTCATTTTCTAGGCACATGCCGAAATGTTGTGTCAGATGTAGAAGGATGAACAGAGAATGTGGTTTCAAGAGTTAAGAGTAAAGGTTCAGTTACATTTATGGCACTTATCAGACACCCTTATCCAGAGTGACTTACAACTGAGCAACCAAGGGTTAAGGGCCTTGCTCAGGGGCCCAGCAGTGGCAGCTTGGTGGACCTGGGGTTCGAACCCATGACCTGCCAATCAGTAGCCCAACACCTTAGCCAATGAGCTACCACAACCCCAGTTTAAAAAAAAACCCTGACACACTAACAGTGACTCTCACTGTAGATAAAAAGACCAAGCAAATCTTCACGTTTTTATATCTTCGGCTGGTCAGAATAGCAAAACACAGGAATGCGACATCAGTTATTAGCACTGTGAAACACACGTGACGCAGTGCCAGAGCGAAGCTTCACAATGTTGTGGAGCGTGCTGGTTATGTAAGGGAGTATGAGTAATTCTGAAGAGGTGTCTAAAGATTTTAGATAGTGATATGCTGATGGTCACGGACATAGCTGCTGAAATAGACAAAACAGTCACAACTTAATCACGTTTGTGACAAATAAAATTTGAATTTGAATCATTTGGTCATATTAAACACACATATCACTCGTCGCACAGCACCAATCTTCCACTGATCTATCACCGCTCGAATGGTCCCACCATCTCTCAGGGTAAGAGATAGGTATACAGCTAGACTCTTTTCTGTTCTGGCACAGAGGTGGTGGAATAAACTTCCCCTAGATGTCTGAACAGGCTACCAGCCACTGGTTATCTTCAAATGACGAGTTAAGATCCACAACTTCCTAAAACATTTAAACTAGCGCTTATTTTCCCTGTGTGTTTTATGTGTATGTTTAAAAAAAAACAACAACCCTGAACCGAGTCTACTAAGTCTGTATCCTAGTGAACCATTATTAATGTATTCATCTATACCAGGGCTATTCGATTAAAATTCAAAGAGGTCCAGTTACTAAAATTTCCTCCCAGCAAAGGTCCGAATCTTATATTGTCACTTAAAATAGTGTACCCTCATGTTAATAAAATCAATAAAGCACATACATTTCTATATAATTTATTGTTAAATTTCAAGTGTTTTCAAAGTCTGAACTTGTATGGCACTTGAATGGAAAACAATCCTGTAGTTGTCTTTACTACATGTCAAGTAACAGACAACAGACACTGAATTTCTTCGGAATAATATAAATAAAAAGTGCAAACACAGCTTTGAGCAGCCTGAACTTAGGGCCTGTATTTCAAGTAATGTAAAACATTCAGAATATTATATATATATTAAAAAAATAAAAGTGCTTTTAATCTTTAAGAAAAAAATTAAACAAAAGACTTTTGAGCCCCCCCCCTTTTTTAAAGATTAACTACATTAATAACACAGGAACCTTAGGCAAAAGAACATTTCAGGTAAAATAGAACAGGGCAGAATTTACTGAATAAAAGAAAAGTGCAGAGCTTTGAGCAGCTCCCTTTTTCCTCTCTCCTTTCCACCTCTCCTTACTCCCCTTCCATCTTCCGTTCCTAGTGAGAGAAATGGGCATGTAACTGTCCTGCCAGCAGTTTGAATCTTAATTGTCCTGCCAGCGTAATTAGGTGCATTACTGCCACCTTCTGCTCTGGAGTATGGAACAGAAACAATCTGTTTTTGGCTTGGCTTGACTAGATTAACTGCGCATGAACGAAAGATTTATCTTTTTATTAATGTCAAAGAGCTTATATAATCTTATAATATTAGATTATAATAAGGAGATGCTTAATATGATAATATTAGAATTTTAACGGGTCCGGGCAGACCAGTCACTCGGTCCGGATCTGGACCGCGGTCCGCCATTTGGTGATGCCCGATTTATACTGTAGATGAATGTCCGTACTGTAGCTCTGGAGAAGGGTGTCTGCCAAATGGTATAAATGTAGATGCAGGTCTGCATACAACCAAATAAAGCAATTATTCTAAAATCTAAAAGAAGCATAGCAAGTGCATTTATTTTTAAAATATAAAACAGAGGATTTCTCAAGATACGATGCCGTATCCCGACAGCATCAATGTCAAAGCTTGCGAATGCGTCAAAACACTGTAAACCTAACAACTGCTGTTTGCAGGATGTCCTGCCAAGAGCAAGTCTTGCAAGTCACAATACCAAGTAAGATGATTCACTGGATAAAGAAGGATGCGGGATCAAAACAAAAGGTGTGTCCATGGCCTTGCCTGCCCTTTCTCTTTCTTGTTGTATCACTTGCTTACTTGAAATACTCTGAATACACTTACACCCAGGCCACTGCCAATCTCTAGATATGCGAGCTCAGACATGTCTCTCTAAAACAGCAGCACGGTCTGCCAGTGAAATGCTGCTCTAGAGCTTTCAGAGAGCTAACATGCATTTTGTTCTCATGGCGCTTTCTCCATATGCAGCCTGTCCATAAGGATGAACATTTGAAATATCAACACTGTCTGGTACTTCTGGTACTGATTTCTATAATCTAAGAATCTATTTCTAAAACAAGGAGGGTTAAGGGGTATTTTTCCCCCTCTAGCGTCTCTGAGATTAGGAAGGTTGACGTTGATTAGAGGTACTTTAATTTCCCAATTTCCCAGTATGTATTGCCCTAACTTTCGGCTTAAGGAGGTTATATAGGCCACAATTATTCTCTAAGGGAGGGAATCAATACTGATAGAACCATGTTACAGCAAGTAAATGTGTGTGTGTGTGTGTGTGTGTGTGTGTGTGTGTGTGTGTGTGTGTGTGTGTGTGTGTGTGTGTGTGTGTGTGTGTGTGTGTGAGTGTGTGTGTATTCTTATAATGCACAATAAGCCATTCATACTGGTTGTATCACATCCTGTAGAGTTTCCAATTAGTGGTCAAACAAACATTACATCAATAACCCTTGTTAAACAAAAGGTATTGCAGTCATGAGGTGTGTCTCTTTAACCACATGGATGTTGTCCAAATAAAAAAATCTAGAAATTGTAAATCACGTGTCTGGGCAAAACATGATGTTCATGAATGTTAATCTTTGAACTAATTATTTATGGACTAACTGATTGGCTTTGATTTTAACCAGACTATAATTTGGAAGCAGTGTAGGGACTTGATCTGTTGTACTGATGTGCAATTACATATACCATTATTCTGAACAACAATGATCAGATATCTGAACGTATATCAAACAATCAATAGACCTCATTTATGAAGTTGGATACAAACCAGTTGTTTACTTTAAATTAAATATGTATTAATTTAGTTGTGTGTCTAAATTAATACATATTTTAAAATAGTACTTAAATAAAGTAGTTAAAATAGTTCAGGTTTTATATTTTTAGCAGCGTTTCTATCTCTATACATATAGTGATGTTGTGCAGTCTACCAAAAACACATCTGAATTGCAATCCACTCAGTCAGTGACAAAGATCATGCTAAAAATGTGTATTTCACATATACACACACATGTGATGAACATTTTTAATACCTTGTTGTTTAATGCCATTAATATGAAATTAACGCCGTGAATAAAGAGAGCAAACCAGCACTTATACTAAGGACCTAACAAGTCATTTATCCAATTATGAATGATTGAATTAGAAAAAATGATTGAAGGAAGATGAGTTGCTCTGTGCATAGCCATACAATAAGTCAGCTTATGAGAGACTGGATATTTAGTGTCTGCTGGTCACCAAAAACAACATAAAACACCAAATCACATGAGTAACATAGCTCCATTGTGTCGTCAAACCCTTTTTTATTATTTCAACTCTATGCTTAATTCATCTATAATTCACCTTTGCTCTAATTTGTCCTCAGTCTTTTAAGGTGCATTTGGGCTGCTACATAATATTTGTATTGGCAAATATATTAAGTTAAAATAACTTTCTAAGAAAATCCAGTTATTCCAGGGATTTCATGGTTGCAAGCCTCTGTGCATTTTACCTTTTATGGAGTTTTTTTGGGGCTCGCTATCTAAATGAGCTGTGTCGGGAACAAGAGTTGCACTTTAAGGGTGATTGACATTCATCAACACGCACACACGTGAGTATGAAGAAAAAAATCTGTGTTTCGGAAACTTTTGTAAATCTAGCAGATTCTTCTTCCTTACGCAAGCACAACTATACTAAATATTCTCATAATCACCATAATATAGAAGGCTCTTAATGGTTTAGCTCCCATGTACAGTATCTGACTAGTCTTCTAACATACTACAATCCTTCACTCTCAGGAATACACATAATACTTCCCATAATCCTGTTCTCTAATACATGCACATTATCATCTAGTATAACACTAGCTATGCTAATTCTCCTCCACTGCTTCTCTCTTTCTACCCATCCCGAGGTATCCAGAAATCATGGGGTCATGAAATCAGAAGTCATGGCCTAATGGTTAGAGAGTCTGACTCCTAACCCTAAGGTTGTGGGTTTAAGTCTCGGGCTGGCCACGACTGAGGTGCCATGTCTGAGGTGCCCTTGTTCATGGTGTGTGTGTGCACTTTTTGATGGGTTAAACGCAGAGAGTATGGGTCACCATACTTAGCCGTGTCAGTTCACTTTCACTCATTAAAATTGTACCAGCTCCGATTGTCCTCCGTGCCATGAAGATTTTGGACATTCATTGAGATGAGGCCAACCATGTGAGGATCCCGAGGCATCTATTGATTTACCAGCTCCAGTTGGACTCTGCTTCATGAAGTATTCAGACATACTAAGAGGAGATGCCAACTCCATGAGGTCTTTGAGGACAGACTGTCAGACTGTATATTTTCTGCATTTTAGACTGCAATGGACTGATGTACAAACCAGATCGTTTTTCAAGGTCACCATCATCAAATTGATGAAAAAGGCAGTGCAAGTGCAGATTTGTATTACGTAAGGTCAGTCTCATAACCAACAACTGTGAGAACAAGAAACTGAACTAGAAGAGAATTCGAGGCATAAACCTCCAGAGAATAAACATGACTGTGGAAGCACATGGCAACGCACACACCATCAAGAAAAGCTGGACAATGAGATGCTAACAAACAGGAACTTATATAACTGAGCTAATCAGGATGAAGCAAGACACGTGCAAGTGAATGAAAAAGTGACGTGCTGCGTCTGATGGGAAGTGTAGGTCACTACCACATGGACAAGCACAAAAGTGGAGTGATTGAATGATTATTTAAGTAGTTGCTTGAAGGAGGAAAGACGTGAGTAGTGTTCATTCAGGAAACCGAGTTAGACCAAAAATACCATTCAGACACTGCGTTTTATTAAATGTGCTTCTCAGTATGTAAAATCTTGGAACAAAGTGGGATCAAAGTTCCAGTTTTTGTATATGAAACCACTTGCTGTACCTCTCTATACATCTCAGAGCAGACAGATTAATTTCCACCGAAGGAAAACATTGCATCTTTTCTAATGCACCTGCATCTAGCGAATATAGAACTTAAAAACCTGCCAAGCTTTTATAGGTAGTTCTTTATAGCTAGGTATTTTCCATCATGAATATTAATCCAATACTTTTATTCAGTATTATACAATGGAATGAAAGGACCAGCACAAGTAACATATTACACAACAGTCATAAATCAGCATTGTTGTCTTCTTTGAAAGCTAAATAAGGCAGCAGGAAGAGTGAATCAAGCCTTTTTCCACAGAGAAACCATTATAGAAACTGCAGATGGAGTAATTGATGCAATTATGCAAATGTTTCAAATCATTCTCAATTATTTAATACAACTGAAAATAGCAGCATTTACAAATATTAACACATTCTAACCACTCCATCTGAAGTGCCATGGTTTCATAACAACCCTGTTTCTGTTTCCAGTCTGTAATTCAGCTTTCAGGAAAACCGGGTAAGGAAGTCGCTGCCTTTAATTCAATACAACATTCTGTACCAAATGATATTCTTCCTGTTCAGGCCCAAAAAGGAGGTTAAGAGCAGGCAGAGAATAGCTGGATGGGAGAGTTCGGAGGTTTCTCAAGTCATCGGAGCAGGAGAAAGAGCATTACCTGTGTGTTTTAGTATAACCTCTTAGTTTAATCAGTGTGTATTAATGAACAGAGTATACTGATGAGCTTCAATTTGCAAATGAAGCTATCTGGTGCTAATATATGTAATGTACTTGACTAATGTAATTAAGGCATTGGACATCTAGTCATCTATTTTACATTTTATTGGGCTGCAGCAGTTAAACTCTAATTCCTGTGTTCAAAGGCCTAGTGTAGTTTAAAGAACATAAACAAATGAATGCTTAGAAATACAAAAATACAAAGAGATGTTTTTAGGAACATTGAAACTATATTATATATGAAATTCTGATTGATTCTGTTAAATATGATAGATACGGGTGATTATGTTATAGAGACACATATAGTTTAATTCAGCTTAAAATAGAAGAAAGAAATTACAAAGATTGCCCAAAGGAATTTCAACAACATGTCCCTAAGCACAGCCTGTTTGTGTGCTTAATGACACACAAACCGGTAGATAAACAAACTGTCCTAGAAGGAATAAATCATCCGACAGACAGGGCTCCTTCATGTAAACAATGTGAGGTAAACAAGGCCAACAAACACTCCTATCACCAGGCTGACTGGCCACTGAATAACATCTTCAACCCCGTTCATGTGACCTAAACTCACTGGGCTAGGAAAGATTTCTCATAAAGTTGAGAAAAATACTGGACAGCTACAGGCATTCTTTTAGTCCAAAGCTTCAGTTTATGACTAAGATTTGACTGATACTCAAATAAAATTATGGCTTTTTTGTCTTAAAAATGTCTACTCAAGCACTTGAATGTCTACTCAATGACACCAGTGGTCATTAATTCTATGTATAATAAAATGTCTTTTGGGCTGTACAGCTACTACGTACAGTAAATGTACTGTACAAGCGTATTGTGTGCATGATGTGTGATTTTGTGATACATTACCTGTAAATAACCCCATTCCTGTGGAGAAACATGAGAGCCGAGGTGACTTCAGCAGCATAAAAACGAGAGCGGGCTTCGTCGAATTTGCGTGAGCGCTGAATTTGGAACATCAAATCCCCTCCGTTCACATATTCCATCACGAAGAACAGACGATCCTGAGGAGAGACAGCAGAGATGGTGCATTATTAATTCAGAACAAATACAGTATGTAAGATAATGACTAGAATATGTAGTCTAAAAGCTCCCTTGAAGCAGATCAAGTGCAAAGTAATAAAAGCATTTCCCATGCAGTGGAAGACCGGTATGTAGGAGACAATACTAGAGACAAATCTTTATTAAGGCACAGACAAACTGCCTTAACATTGAATGCAGCCAGTATTCAAGAGTATATAAAATATAATCCTTCCAATCCTTCTGATTAATTTACAGAATTAACACATCATATAATTACTCTTTATTCCCAGCAGCATGACCTGTTAGCTAAAGTCAGCATTCCTGTTACATTAGCTTGTTTAACTACCAGTCTTCCAGTCAAATAGTATATTTACCAGCTTTGCAGAAATTACTGATCCTTATTTGGACCTCAGAAATATGTTCTTAATTCTTAATTCACTTGTATTACAGAGGCATTCCCAATATTTTTAGTAGATTTTCTGTTACCATAAATATTATGGAGGTGACATAAAAGTTCAGTTAGTAAAACTACTGTCCCATGAAACTACTGTTTGGCTCATGGTATTGAATTTTACTCACTGATAATGATAATGTGTTTGACAACATCTACCTTCACTTGTTATTAACTGTGACATGCAGTGGTTTATAAATCTGACCCTACGAACAGATGGTCACCGGCACTCACTATACACTTCAATACGTCCACAATAAAATATGTGTAATGTCCTTGAAGTATAGTTTAAGATCAGCTTGCCATTTCATAATATGCTGAGATGATCTCCTGCACTGTAATCAAGATTAATCTCCACAGATGTGAACTTTGGCATAGAGGTTCAGCTAATCTGCAACTGATCCACTTTGTTTTCTATGGTGACGTAAACAGTTATTCCTTTTCAATGAAAGGTTCTTTATGTGTTCCATATTTACTTCAACTGATGACCAAATGGGTTTCTTTCATCAATATGTAAATGGCTCAATAAAATGTCCACTCAAAATAAAGGGAGTTCAGTCTCAAGGCCAAATAATGATAACGCATGAGAAAACAAGCCATTTGATTATGTTTTAATAAAAACTGCTAACAAAATCATCTAAAGGAGGTTTCAATGACCTAAAAACCCTCCGATGTGTCTGAATTACAACAATTCTGCAAAGATAAGTGGACCAAAATTCCTCCACAGCGCTGTTACACACTCATTGCGAGTTATCGCAAATGCTTAATTGCAGTTCTTGATGCTAAGGGTGGCCCAACCTGTTATTAGATTTAGGTGGCAAACACTTTTTCACACAGGGCCATGTAGGTTTGGATTTGTAGGTTTGTTTTGTTTTCCCTTAATAATAAAAACCTTAATTTAAAGACTGCATGTTGTGTTTACTTGGGTTATCTTTGACTGATATTTAAATTTGTTTGGTGATCTACAACATTTAAGTGTGACAAACATGCAAAAAAACATAAATCAGGAAGGGACCAACACTTTTTCACACCACTGTATGTATAAAATAAAATAAATAAAGTGTACTTAGGATTTTGATCGGTAATGTCTTCAGTAACAAGAAGTTTGCGTAGGTCTAAACAGAGGCCTTTAACATACTTTGTAGTGGTTTATGGGCTTTTCCCAAATAGTCCCTTGATTATTCAGCCTCCTTCTGGTGATCAATCCTTTCTTCATCTTTATCTTTAGCACCATTTACTATTACTAATGAAAAGAGACTTTCCTGGATAGAACTGGGTGCAAGGTGGGATTTCAGGGCACCATGCACATCCTCAAAGGGACAATTCTTTAGAGTCAGTCAGCCTACCTATTTGGACAGTGGGGTTTCGACAGTCAGATGTGTTGGGAGAAACAAATACAGGGCAGTGGGGTCAAAGGCCTGGAACTGAGAACCTTATCTTACATAAGAGTGCAGCAGTCTGCCTCGCCTTGTCCTCTCTCTCCCTGAAAGCGAATTTAAACAGGATGCTGAAATAGTTTGTTTAAAGTGTTCCCAGAGAGGCAGCAAAGGCCCACCCGATCAAACGTGAATAAACATTTCCTGCCTCCAATTAGAAATGTAGAGATACTGGCGTCCCTCCACAGTACAACAGAAAAGACTCGATTCCCAGATAAACCAGCCAGACCCAACAAGCTGGGGCGTAGTGTGTGGCAGATTGTAATTTTGATGGATTACATGAGCTCTGTGTGTGTTTTTGTGTGTGTATGTACTGTACACTCCATTTCACAAATAAAAATAGCTTCAGTACAAAAAAAAAGAAAACATGTTCTAAGAAGACCTCTTTCAATGAGGTTTTCAAATTTATGAAAAAGAAAAAATAAAATAGGTAAAAATAACCTAAAAACAAGCATTATAAAACTTAATATCACCTTATGAAGCTTGATGAAAACCATGAGATTAGTCGTGCTACCCCAATAGCTTTGGCTTAATTTTTGCCTTAATTTATTTTAATGCTTTAAGTAATAGCTGTTCTCTATTGTGAGATTAGCGCAGTGCACACTTAACAAAATGGAAAGCTGTGTGATGCTAATAGCAACAGGAAATCACTATAATTACAGCACAGAGCTTATTGTGTGTAGAGCTGGACAAGAGTCAAGAATGTTTATCCATAAGTGCAGAACGAAGAGAAATGAAGAGTATGTTGTAAACCTTTGCTGTAGATTTGCTGTACAATTCCGACAGTAAAACACAGTATTAGCTTCACTATTAATACAATGGAAAATCTCTTCGATTCCGATTTCGATCATCATTTCGACAAATGATGCTTTTCTAATAGAACTGTCACGTTTTTCTTTACCACAATTCAACCATCCAACGAATTTAAAATAAGTTTATTTGTAGCATTTATTGTCCAAATGATTTATGGGAAGAGAAGAAGTCATCTGTCCAAAATTGTTTCTTTATCCATTTCAAACTTACTAGTTATTTAGTGAGAAGCTTTGATTAATTATAATTATTTTTTTCCGTTAATCAGATAGTGAACAGCTTACTGAAGTTGCTGACCACTGAAAATATTAAACAACTGACAACCAACTTTCTGAAAAATCGGGTATGATGGGATATTTTCTCTCAACTCTCAAGTTAACTCACGTCTCTGAAGCTCAAGTCCCTCACACTCTTGTTCACTATTTTTATCACCCAGAGGCTTTACTAAAAGAAGTGGACACTATTGGACTGGACTGGATATATATCTTTATATACATTTTTATTGTTTTTGACACAGAGCATTGTTGTAATTTAATCAATAATTTAATCTTTTATCGCCATTTGCATCAGTTTTTCTGGTAAGATGTTAGCTGCTCAGTTCAATTTCTGCTACTTTACATTAAAACATCTTTGAGGAATGTGTCTTTTTTCCATTTAATTGGAGAGAGAGAGAGAGAGAGAGAGAGAGAGAGAGAGAGAGAGAGAGAGAGTGTGTGTGTGTGTGTGTGTGTGTGTGTGTGCGTGCGTGCGTGCGTGCATGCGTGCGTGCGTGTGTGTGTGTGTGTGTGTGTGTGTGTGTGTGTGTGTGTGTGTTCTGGACACCTGACCATCACATCTGTATTTCCACAAACTGTTGCCACAAATTTTGAGGCACACAGTTGTATAGGATGTATTTTTCTCTTCACTGGAACTAACCGGCCCAAACCTGTTCCAGCATGACAATGCACCTGTGCACAAAGCAAGGTCTCTGAAGATAATTTGCTAAGGCTTGTGTGGAAGAACTCAAGTGCCTTACACCAAGCCCTGAACCCCAACAAACAAACAAATTGGAAAGTTTGCACCACCCCGGACCTTCTCACCCATCATCAGTGCCTGACCTCTCTAATGCGCTTGACTAACAAACACATCTTTGCTCCAACATCTAGTTCAGAACAGTGAAGGATGTTATAACAGCAAATGTGTGTAAAGTTGATGTAAATAAATAGTATGTTTAAAAAGCGTATTTGGGTGTGATACTCGAGTGTATACAAACTTTGTTCATACGCTGTATCTCTGTGTACACATAAATAGCTGTGTCCACTGTATAACAATATACAAAAGCATAAATCACTGACATGTTCTTAGTCAAAACTGTATTAACAAACACATAAACACACTCAGGTTCAAGTGCATGTTCATGAACAGGATGTCAAAAATACAGCTCTTTAATCTATCTGCCTTCCACCGTCAAACCCTGAACGGCAATAGCCACTGATTATCTGTGTTTAACATAATGGGAAATAATTTACACTTTCATCATAGCACAAGGGTTTGTACATCTCTCAGAATGAGCAAACTAGAGTTAAGTGCTGTAGGATGCTTGAGGATTTTTAAGTTTGGGAAATATAAAAAAACAGTGGTATAAAAAATGCTCCTGAACTGCTGGCAGATGCAAGGCACACACACACACACACACACACACACACACACACACACACACACACACACACACACACACACACACACACACACACACGCACACTGAGTTCTCATTATGGTCAAAATAACCAATCTTGCTTAACATCTCTGGACAAAAAACATGCAAGTTTTATTCTGTTTGCCAAGAAGTTGTCAGGCAGCACCTGTTGAAAATGGGTTTTATGGGGCTTGTCAACATAGAGGAAACTTCTCGCACTTTCTAAAAGGAGAACAAACACAACTTTGATGGATCTCTCTTTACACAGTGCGAATCCAACATCCCTATGTCACTCCTTCACTCTCTCTCACTTGCCTGCTCTTTCTGATGATGAAGAGCTTTGCTTGAACAAACAGAGATTTGGTTTGGCTTTAATTTTGAGCACAATAGCACTGATAGTGGTATTAGCATGTGAAAGCTTTGGAATCTTATCTTTTTAAAAAAGAGTCTAATTGAGGAGGAGAGAAAGCTAGATAGACTAAAGCACAGAGGTATCTTTATTTAGAAATGAATAGATGGTAACTTTGGAAAATAGTCTAACTGATAACGGAGCAACATGTTAGTAAAATTATTTAAAAAGGAAAAGAAAAAAAGGCTTCTTGCAAAATAAATCTTGAACACCATTCAAGGTCAAAATCAAGTTAAGTTGATCAGGGTGGATTTTTCTTTAGACATTACCGTGACCTCAACTCAAAGGTTGACAATAATTGATATTATGCAACGCATATAGTACATTGCAAAAAAAAGAAAGCATGCAATCACATCTGCAAGCCAGAGATTGGTGCATAAGCCAGGAGTTACTGAATTTATTTGGGCTTCATTACAAATTTTGCTCAAGGTTCAATGCCTGGGTCAAAACAGAAAAAGCAAATAGGGGAAATAAAGGAAAGCTCCAAAGAGATACATGGGAAAGAATGTCAAAATGTATATGTATAATTAATGGTGTAAATGAAACCCAACTAAAATAATCCCTTGTCAACAGTGATTGAATTCGCATGGACGAGTAAAACACTAAAATGTTCAGTATGCATTTTTTCCCCATTGGATCCATGTTTGAGATCAATCTTGATTTTTTTTGCTCTGCAGTAGCAAAATTCAGTGTATGCAACAATGCAGTATTAACCACTCTTGACAGTGAATTTAAAATATATTACACAAAACCTCTGCTTGCTGAACATTCGCTCTCTGTTCATCTTCAATTTTCTTTCTGCTCAAATTTCCTCTCACCAAAAAAAGTCAGCTCAGGAGTAAACATTCCTCACATGCAAATTCCACACCATTACCACCACCCAGCAAAACATACAGGAGATATGATATGAAATATCCACAGATCACTCAGAACTTGTTTGAAATCCAAACATGTGGTGCATTTTATCCACTGATGTCCACCATTAATCAATACAGCCTTTATTAATCAGCAGAAAGTCCTGGAATATAAATCAAAACATTCATCACCATTTGAGATGACCTGAATTCCACTGTGTTTTGGTTTAAAGTTTTGTTCTGATTGCGGGGTTAACGGCATGGCTTTAGGCATGGTTGTCAAAGGACAAGCAGCTGCAGTCCAACTCCGCGATTAATAAAGAAACAACAAAAATTATAGATGAAGGAACATGGCCAAGTCCTCTGGGAGCGCTCCAAGCTGCTGTCAAACTTTTAGGACAAGCCCTAAAAATAAGCAATAATTACCTATATCCTATAAAGTGTAGAAATAGACAAAATCATGAATGAATATTAGGTTTCATTAAATCAGTATTAAAATAAAGATACATAGATACTTTAAAGACATTATTCATGTAACCATAGAATTCCTGTAATCATGTAACCATAGAATTCCTTTAATCCTGTATTCATGTAACCGCAGAATTCCTGTACTGAATCCCTATAGACCTTTTGAGGATATATTAGTTATGACCAGCAGTAATTTTTTTGAAATAGATCCTCATTCGCTGGTAACACTGCACCTCACTTCAAACTCAGCAGAACCATGTTATTGTCACTCATGCGCAGTGAGGTTTTCAGTATCAAAATAATATCTGATCAGTGGCAGTTCCACTCAACTGATGGATAAGTCTATGGTCAAAATCTCTGACATTTTTGACCTATTCTGGTTTGTGTGAACATATCTGATGCATATTTGATTTAATGCATTGCACTGCTGCCATCATTTTGGTAATGAGCAGGTGTACATGTGTTCCAGATCAAATAAAATGGCACACTCCTCCCTGATTGCCACTGTGATATATTTATTTAAAAGTTTGCCTTTTTACACATCCTGCTTTCCTCTCATAAATCACATAGTATAAGAATGAATGGCCTCAAAAAAGTTCTAGATAAGAGGTTGACTTGCTAAAATGAGCATTTCAGAAAACATACTAGACTGTTAAACTAATTTGGTGGCGAGTACAGGTACTGTAGGTAGAGAAGATAATCAAAGGAATGGTGTACAATACAGTAGTGAGACCAGCTTTGCTGTATGGGTTAGAGACTGTAGCAGTGAGGAAAAGACACGAGGCAGCGATAGAGGTAGCAGGGATGAGGATGTTGAGGTTTTTTTAGGAGTGACGAGGATGGACAAGAGGATAAGAGAGACTAGATTGAGATAGTTTGGGCATGTACAAAGGAGGGAGATGGTTATATTGGTTAGAAGGATGTTGGAGATGGAGCTGCCAGGTAAGAGGTCAAGAGGAAGGCCAAAAAGGAGATATACAGTATGGAGGTGTTAAAAGAGGACATGAAGTTAACTGGTGCAGGAGTAGAGGATTCTAAGGATAGAATTAGGCGGAAACAGATGATTCTCTGTGGCGACACCAAACAGGAAAAGACAAAGGTAACAGATGAAGATCCTGGACTGTTGAAACTTTTTTTAGATCATTAAAAAAAAGCAAGTTGGACCTCAAACAGCACCTGTGTAGTTTGCTGTGGAAATTCACGCTGCTGCAGCATTGAATACTACTGAGTACTGACATGCTACTATGGTCACCACTGATCACTGATTTCCATCTTGTTAGTACACAACATAGACTCAGTTCCTCTCTGTCCACTCTACTGAGCGGTAAATTCTCTGTCATGACTCCGGACAGCCTTTTACTGTAAAGGTAACTACTTTAACATAATTTCACAGACAAGAGAACATACATATATACAGAACTACTTATCACCTGTGATATATTGTTAATATTGTGCTATTTCATTCTCCTGGTTTGTCTCTCCTACTGTCTTTATTATGTTGGCTTTGTAGAAGCCAACATTCTCTTTTCCTATTTAAGCTTAGACAAAAAATTATCAAGAGTAACTCCTCCTAGGGCTTTTGAGCCACATGAACCAAATTCGGATATGTTATAGATCCTGGTCTGAAGTACTCAAAGTGGCCTTTTTTCCCATAGACTCCCATTATAAACCTTGGAGGTTTATAACTCTGCAAGCCTCGAACTATCTACACCAAACTCGGCCAGCTCCTTTAGGATGATACTCTGAACAAAGGTTTAAATTGGTGCACCGACTGGCTTTTCTGTTGTGCCGCAGCCCCGCCCCCAAAATATGCAAAATCAAAACTTTTTACAACATGGACATGTGACATATCAAAACACTCCGAACAATGAGGGGAACTTCCTCACGGGTATTCTGATGACGTCACGTGATGTCACATGAAAAAAAAAATTTGCACAACATGGACATGTGACATATCAAAACACTCATCCCAATGTGGGGAACTTCCTCAAGAGTATTCAGATGACGTCACATGCTCGTCTCCACTTACCTCCAAATGTTTTGACACCCTAGCTTTCTGTCTACTTGCTTCCAAAAGTAACACTGTCCTTTATGTCCACTCGCCTCCAAAAAGCACCGGCCTTTGCGAATACTTGCATCGTCAAAGCCAACATCAAAGTTTGTTGTAACGAACTTTACAAATCTAGTTTCTGTCTGAAAATCTAAGCATCCACACAAAGAGGAGAAATTAATTTTTCAGCATTTAAACAGAGCAGGTTTCTTATTCTGTACCAGACAGAAGTCAGTAAATTCACTTCTCAGTAGAACCTCAGTTTCCCCTGTAAACCACCTGTCCGTGCTTCTCTTATACACTTACACTCAGTAACGAGATGCAATTAAGTTTCTGTCTGGAGGGAAATAAAATACAACCTCTACCAGTAGGGAAGAGATGTGTGTGACCATGTTATCAGTGCATTTCCCCTTTGGGTCAAACTTCCGTGATCAGAAGTCTGAGCAATAAAAAATGCTAATAACTAATTCATTTGTAACTAATCATCATGTATCTTGAGAAAAAAAGAGATAAATTACATTAAAACAATATGAGAAACGTATGCAGTTATTTATGGGATTGATTCCAAGCTCTGTTAGTTTTCAGTGCATATGCAATAAACAGCCTTTCTTTCTTTCTTTCTTTCTTTCTTTCTTTCTTTCTTTCTTTCTTTCTTTCTTTCTTTTTGCTTGTTTTACTGCTTTTTATTCACTTTAATCATTTTAATACCCCCCCCCCCCCCCCCCCACACACACACACACACAAGCAAACCACATATAATTACACATGGAAAGGTTTCAGCAAATGTAAAAAAAAAAAAAGAAGAAAAAAAACAAAAAAAAACAACAAAATAATCAATCAAAAAAGAATAGATTGTGCCCGCTGTGGTTCTGTTAGTGTGAGGGTGGCTTGGTTGATGACGGTGCTCATTTTGCATAAGGGACACTGAAACACTCCATTTTGGCTGCCGGGGACCAAGTCCAGGCAGTGACGTCCTTGGCAATGCTTGATGGCAAATTACACATAGAGGGAACATTAAATGGAGCGAGGGAAGGAGTGATGTTAACAAGAGGTCAGACTGGTGCACTTCGTGTGGGGCGACAAAGGACTGATGAGAGAGCGGGGTGAAAGAGTGAAGGAAAAATTGAAGAGAAGGGAACACACATCTGCTCAGCTGCTTTTCATTCAATGAGCTTTGATTAGGGCATGGGAAATTTACACAAGTACACCATTTTATAAAAGCACACATTTCGGGCTGCATTCAGCGTCGGCAGATTAAGCCTAAAAATGACATAAATATTTACTCGGGGGAAGTTAGGTATATTTAGAGATGGGTTATGCAGGTGCTTAAGTTGATCTTCTTGGCACGTTATCCATATTATTAAAATCACCTGCATGTTGTTTTTTTCTGAGTAAAAGTCTATCAAATATAATATGTGATATAAATGCAACAGACAATAAAAATAAACTCATTAAAGATTTTAAAAGACTAATAAAGAGGCATATAAGTGAGGAAATGGTGAGCAACATCTAGTATTAATCTAGTAAATTGCCAGTACATTACTTTATGAATAGAACTAGTTGTAACTGTTACTGCTAATGAATCACAACAAATTTGGTTTAATTAAAGACTATAGATTCTACTCTCTTTATTTAAGAGGTGTTTTAGGAGTAGGTAGGCATGGCTGTTTTGGGAAAACAAACGGCATATGGACTACACATTAGGGCAGATAAAGATCAGCAGCCTATTATGTAAGGCCCACAACAATCGCCTGTGTTCAGGCAGAGCAAAGACGGGGCAAATGTGCCCATTAGCAAGAACATGAAAGAGTCTGAATGTGAAGAGAATGGACGATCCATTAGGACATGAAGCCAGAAAAACAAAACGGACGCTTTACTCTAATATGAATTTAAACATGCATAATGGAAAAATGTTCAATGGATACTAGAAAAACTTTTCTGACTTTAAAAACATTAATTAGGAACAACGTCAGCTGAACATCACACAAGCTGTAGTCCTAAAAAATATTCTACACAATTGTACCAATTAATCAGCATCAGAAACGCTGTCTTCTCTAGTCCTCCATCCTGAAACTCACTTTTTTTTTTACTCCCACCTCAGCCTGTTTCGGCTTGTCTCTCCGCCTCGGCCTGGTGTTACCCACCCGTGCTCTCTTGTCCCCTCCCTCTCCTCCTAACTTCCAGAACACAATGTTCCCTGGCTTGTTTGGGGAAACGGTAGAAATAAATAAATTAAAAGGGAGTAGGACAACATTATTACGGACGACTGCAGGTTCAAGCTGAGGGAAAACAAACCAGAAGGCCGGCTGAGGTGACGGCTCTGTAGTCCCACTGCACACTACACAATACATGAATCACGCTCACACGCTGCAGAGTGGACGGTACACACCAAAGCCACAATTAAACACAGAAGCACAGGAGTCTATACAAGGTGATAAGGATCTTGTTCGAAATCAGAAGAGCAAGAGTTTCTTTTTTTTACAGCGTGACATAAGTATTACATAACAAGACAAGTCTAATGTAAAAAATTGTCACATAGTCTTATCGTCATAGGGACATATAGGATATATCTACAGGGTGTCCCATAGTTTAGTCATCATAGAAGCTTGCTCAATATTTTCAGTTTCCTATATGTAGGAATGAGTAGAAAATCTCTTTTCCTTTCTCAAACACATCATGGACTTACACTAAACATTATCCCTACGATTGCCTTATGAGGCTCCTATTATTTTGGATATATTAATATATATTACATTTCTAAACCCACTTGAGTTAAGGGTCTGGGTTAATGAACAAAAGGTAGAGGGTTCAAGCCACAGCTCCACCAAGCTGCCATTGTTGGGGCCCTTGAGCAAGGCCTTTAACTCTCTCTGCTCCACACTATGTATCATGGCTGATCTTTTGCTCTATACCCTAATTTCCTAGCAAACTGGAATATAAAAAGAAAAGAATTTCACTATGCTGTGATATATAGGTGACAAATAAAGACTGCTTCTTCTTTATTTCTTCTTCTTCTACTGTTCTATGACAGAATAGCTTACAATGAAGTCACTGCAGCACATGAAGCTGACATAATGTTAGCCTGTGGCTCCTCCTAGTGGTGTTTTAATGTCAATAAACTGATTCGTTCCTAAATACCAGAACCTGAGTGTGAAAGAGTGTCAAAATAAGAGTGTTGTGTACCTTGGTCTGGAAGCAGCAGAAAAGCTGGGTCAGGTACGGGTGTTTTCTGGCCAGAGCTAGTATGCGTTTTTCTGTAAGTGTGCAATCCACGTCATCATCTTGCAGGATCACGTCTTTCTTCAGCACCTTTACGGCATACACCTCGTCTGTGCCTCTGAGCTCAGCCAGCATCACCTGCACAAACATGATGATGAGAATTATGTTCAAAAGTGTGAAGATAAATGGTGTTTTATTATATGCTACAAAAATGTGTTATTGACTTAAAATATAATTCTAAAATTCCATGAAACCTGGATTTTGAAGAAGAAGAAGAAGAAGAAGAAGAAGAAGAAGAAGAAGAAGAAGAAGAAGAAGAAGAAATATTGGTCACATAAACATTACAGCACAATGAAAATCTTTTATTTGTATATGCCAGCTTTTTAGGAAGTTGGTAGGTTTTCTAGAAAATTGCAGTGATGTGCAGTTCTGATCAAAACTGATCCAACAAATCCAGTTTTAATCAAAAAAAATTCTCTTTTTAACCAGTCATATTTTGGGATCTTGAGACTCGTTCCTAAACAGTTCTTAAATGCCTCTGATTACATAATTTCCTCTATACAGTCATAATAAAAGCCTTGACTACCACAGGCAGTAAGTCAGTCCAACAACATTATTTGTTACTTTTGAACTTCTACCACATATAATATTTAACCTTAGGAGCGTTGTTTTATTTATCTGTCCACCATCTGTGGTTCTTCTAGGTAGATTTAGCATCAGTCATATCTTTTTAATACTTCAATATCAGTATAAGAAGATCCCCCTTGTCCCATAATGTTGTTAGCACAGCATGTGTTGTGTTTTATGGGTTGAAACCCTCAGACCAGAACATCTAATGTCAGCTCTAGGTTATTTGAATGTTCTGATTTTTTTTAACAGTTCACACCAACTTTTGGAGATTTGTTTAATCAGTTGTTCTCTTTCCACCATGCCCTGGAAGATTCTGGACCATCTATTGAGTTGCAAAGTTCTTCACGAATATCAAGGTCAAGGTCTCTGAAGATTTGTGGAAAAGAAGCAGGATATGAGACTGATCTTCTGTAAGCATTAAAGCCATCATTCATACCATGTCTGCTAATGACTTTCCATACTCTTTCTAGATATTTCCTTTTTTTAATGATCAATGTTTTAAAACCGCTCTGTATCTACCAAATGATTATATAGAAAATCTAATTATTACAATTAAACTTTACTGGAACTAAAAGTCCCCAAACCTGGTCCAGCATGTCAATGCACCTTTACACAAAGCAAGCTACACAGGCGCATTGTCCTACATAGAGTCACGGGAAGTCTCGAGTCTAACCCAGGGGACACAGTGCACAAAGTGGGAAACAGTATATGGGGTTGCCAGTACAGTCTTTCACACACTATTAGTGCTTTAGTGTGAGAGGAAACGTGAGTTTATGTTTTCTAATTTCAATTGAGAAATTAGATGCCTACGTGTTAACCACTAAGTAAACCCTAATATCAGGATCAATTATTACATTTTTATTTATTATTTCAAAGATGTAAATTAAGAATTTGTTGCATCTTTTTTTTTCTTCTTTTTTTTTTTTTTTACCAGATCTATATTTATTGCACTCACCCATATACCAAAATAACCTTAAATAATAAGAACCACTCAATCCAGCATGTGCACTTGGAATCCAGTGAGCATCAAACAGGGAAGGCTTAAAGAAAGACCTCTACATGAGATATTGTTTGCAGTCAGTTTGATATAAATTCATTCATCAGTCCACTGCAGTCTATGATTACACCAAAGCATTGGTAATAATGCCAGAATCAAATGCTTTGGATTTGGTCCAATGACCATTCTGCAGAATCCCTTACAATTCTTCTCAATTCCAAAGCTTCCTTTCCTGGTGATCTACATGTTATGCTACTCATTTCTAAGGTGACTGATGATCTGTGTTCCTATAATTATTGTTATGATTGTGTATTACTATTGTTATTGTATGTAAGCCTTCTGAAATGGGCATGATTGGAGCATTTGCGCTTCGAGCACTTATATGTTTGGATTTTATTTTGCCTCAACTTGGAAAACAATAAGCTGTGCTAAATTAACAGTTTGAGAGAAAATACAGAAGCTGCAACCTAAGCACTCAAAACTCCTCCCATAAATAAACCATCATCTAAAAAACAGATGTCCTAATAACAAAGTGGTTTGTAGGGTTGTTCACCTTGCCAAAGCTGCCCTTGCCAAGCACTTTAATAAAGTTGAAGTCATCCAGGCTCATTCTTTTAGACTGCAGCATTTTTATTTCCCCGTTCTCTCGACCCTCCCCTGTCTCTGCTGATCGGCCCTCATTCGGGGATGAAGCTGGTTCTGATTTCTGCTCCTCCCCACGGTGATCAAAAGACAACGCTTTCCTGATGTTCTCCAGATCCTTTATATCTGTATGCACAAAGAAGCACTTCTCAAACACAAATAATTCTCAAGTACAAAGTATTTGAGGCTAGACGTTTTTTAAACATTTCATTTCAATAACATGAACCAGCACAAATATTACATGCAGCTGATGCCTTTTAAAAAAAACAACAACAATTATTTAAATTGTTTAAATAGCTATTACAATAAGATAGCTATTGAAAATAAAAAATGATAAGCATTAACTTAAATAAGAAGTAAATAAAGTGTGATAATAAATAACAAACAAATTTGACTTGCTGTCACTAGATGACACAATTAAATAAAGTGCAAATCAACAAAAGAAAAATATGTAAATTTTCTGAATTACAGAACAGTTTCAAAAGTGGATTTCTTTGCAGCAAAGTCATCAATGATGGCATCAAATGATAACATTCTGAGAAACATCATTATGCTGATGACAGCACTTATTGTGATGTATTATAAACACGACATGATGTTGAAAGTCTTTAAATTAGTCCAACATGACGTTCTTGTCAAATCTTATAATTTTTTGTTGGTCAGTTCTATTTTATTTTAACAATATTTTAATTACTCCGATGATCGATCAGACTAAATTATGTTAAAGGGCAGAAATCATTTTGCATAAAGTATAGATGTAGGAGAGCATAATGGTCACAAGAGGTCGTACTTATGACAAAAATAGTCCCCCTAGTCATTTTTAGCCCTAGGTAATTGCCTATGTCTCCTATGCCAATGGTTTGAATTTCTGGTACTCTGTACACTGATGTGTGAGTGTGTGAGATGGCGAGTGTGTGCATACCCTGGTCACACGGTGAAGTGGGTGCCGATTTGGAGCGATCATCTTCTGTTTGTGGAGATATTGGCAGAGGCTGAGGGTCTGCACCTTGACTAATCTGTGTGGCACATAGTACAATCACCGTAAATGTTCATGAAAGATAGAGATGATATTAGACCCCCACATCCATCACTGTTTCTACATTACAGTCGCTGCAATAAAACACTTTGTTCTGATTATGTTGGGAATACAAACACAAACAAGGTTCTTATCAAACAAATCGTATTGACGTCGGATTTTGAAACAAAGTGAGGTAGTCAGCATTATTGTTAGTGTACTACAACAACAATAAAAGGAAACGGAGTCATATGGACTGAGCTTTGATTAATGAGTGCAGTGTCTAATTCAGGACACAGTAGAGTCCATAAAATGGAACAGAACAGAGCAAAAAAGGACGAATAAGGGACAAAATCTGTCCCTTAGACAGATTCAGTGTCTAGAGACACGATTAACCGCTTACACACCAAGAACAAATATGTTGATGGATTTAATGTAGTTACTAAATAATTCATATTAATTACTGAATAATATGTGCTGCATTGAATTAAAGTAGAATTGAAAGATTATGCCATTATGCTTTGTGTTCTTTTTTTTTTTGTGAGGATTACCTTCTTTTTTTTAACATCACTTACTTCCCCTTTAACCCGTTCTTACAGTACACAATCTACTTACAGAACATTTTCAATCCGTATAAACAATTATTTTTTGCTGCAAATCTGTTATAAGGTAAGTTAAGACACTGTTTTGTTTCTGTGTGTAGAGTACGGTGACTATGTTCACCATGTTTAGCTGCTGCTAAGCCCAGCAATAGGAAAGTGGAAGAAAAGCATCAGCCCTGATTGTCCACATCCATGTGAGCCAGTTAGCACTAATGTGGAGTTTGACATCAGAAATAAATTCACTGTTGAACACGTAGATTATTAAACAGGTAATAGATAAAAATGATGATTAATATTATTATTAGAAGCAGCAGTAGTAGTAATAATAGTTCTGAATAAGTAGCCAAGATTTTAAGCAATTTAAGGGGTTAAATTCTGACTGCAGTTAAATGCTGCAATTTCCCATGCCCATTTGGAGAGCAGATTTCCCTCTGATCATCCTCTTGCCTTTTTCCTCCGCTGTGCGCTGCTGGAGATTTTATCTGGCGTCACTCCGAGGTCAGACAGCACTTTAGCAATGCCCCGTGCATTGACGCCGCAGTTTGGGGCTACGTTGCTTTCACATCGTCTGTGTACATTCATCTTACATACTGCAGAAAGAGAGAGAGAGAGAGAGAGAGAGAGAGAGAGAGAGAGAGAGAGAGAGAGAGAGAGAGAGAGAGAGAGAGAGAGAGAGATAAAGAAAGTTTACATAAAGTATATATTACAATACCTGCTTCAATTTTTTCACTCTTTAGGAATTTGTTTATTATTATACTGAATTACAGCTATTACACACTATGGACATATACAATAAATATAAATATAAATACAGAAAACTGTAGTATTTCAAGTGGTAACTGTTAAAAAAAAAAAACAACAACAACCCGGTAATAAATTGACATATAAAACACAATAATAAATTTTTGTTCATGCAAATCTTTAATGCAGTTCATTGTGATTAAGTGTACAGAAACTCGAACATTTTCACCACGTTGTCTCAACCCGAGCTGATAAGGAATGTGAATTGTTCATGATAATTATATGGTTTCATTTTCATACAAATGAAATTACAATAAAGTATAGATCATTAAAACCGCCACTAAATCCACACACTATTGTAATTATTATTATTATTATTAGTAGTAGTAGTAGTAGTAGTAGTAGTAGACATAGTGTTCTTTTTCATATTTTAAATTATACTTATTCATTTGAGTATAATTATTATCAGAGCCAATCGGCCCTATACGCTCACTATGCAAGTTGCGTAGGGCCCCACAAATTACGCAAGGCCCCACCTCCCCCGCCTCATTTTACAGTTAATGTTTACTGTGTAGATGACCATTTGAAGTGGAGCTATCCATCTGGCCATGAAAAGAAAAAAAAAGAAACAAAATGAGAGTGAAATGCGAGAACAGCAATCAGGTAAACTTGTGTTCTCTTCAAGTTTGATGTCAGCAAGAGTAAATAACAGTAAAGTTAAGTTGATGTGATTTTGTCTCTAGTCTCTATCTGACTAGCTAAATTAGCTGTGCAGTGCTGCCAGTGCAATTGTGAATGTGTGGCAAATTGAAGTGGTGGCCTAATGGTTAGAGAGTCTGACTCCTAACCCTAAGGTTGTGGGTTCGAGTCTCGGGCCGGCAACGAATGAGGTGCCCTTGAGCAAGGCACCGAACCCCCCAACTGCTCCCCGGGCGCCGCAGCATAAATGGCTGCCCGCTGCTCCGGTTGTGTGTTCACGGTGTGTGTGTGTTCACTGCTGTGTGTGTGCACTTTGGATGGGTTAAACGCAGAGAACAAATTCTGAGTATATTACCCGTATGTCACGTCACTTTCACTTTCAAATGGTTTACATGGCTCACAGGTCAGGTAGGAGGGCTAATTAGCATAATTTTGCTTAGGGCCCCAGGGAGGTCATGATCGGCTCTGATTATTATTATGAAGAAAGCATTGGTTGTGAGCTTACCTTTACACTGCAGTCCTTGCCTCATCAACCCCCACAGTAACGAGCCGCAGTGGTCACAGAATGTGGGCACTTTGTAGTTGTGAATGCTGAATTTGTGAGGCATGTTCACACTGAAGCGCTGAGAACCCACCTGCAGGGGGAGACAAAGCACACACCACCACAGCAGATCAGTCGCACTGTTACACTGTCTCATTTCTCTTACGTACCTTTTCTATTAACACCACTTTAATTCAATAGTTTAATATGTCGCATCTACCGGTGTTCAAACTGTATGGCTGGTCCAGACCATCCAGTTTCTTACCTCCTCAGCTGTGTCCTCCTGCTTCTTTAGTCCTGCACACTTGGTTATGATAAGCTCATGACATCGTTTGTGGACCACACATGTGCACACTAACCAGAACAATAAAGAAAGAACACATGAGAACTCGGTCAGCTCGATTTAGACACCGATATTTTGAGATCCGGCAGGTTTGGAAGATAAACGTGTAGAGAATATACCTTGACACTGGTAGCCCTGCTTTCCTAGAACTCCCCTGTGTGCAAAGAAACAGAACAACTGCTGTTAATCTGTATGCAGTACAGGACATGCTCTCAAATATGTCAACATAAAACAATACCTTGAAGACCAAAAAAAGCATCATTAGGTAAATTTAAGCAATTTTTCTAAATGAGCTATGTTTTGCTAAGCATCTTAGAAAATCTGCTTGAGACTTGCTTTTTTGTGTGCAGCTGTTCAACAGCCTTCATTATGTTTTTTATGTCTTCATTTACAATCGGTGGATTTGGAAGATCCCCTTAACTACAGCAACTAACATTTATACATTTACACTTCAGGCTAAGGATGAATGGCCTTGCTTTCACAGCCCAGCAGTGGCACCTTGGTGGTGTTATGATCGGTAGTCCAAAATCGTAACCACTGAGCTCCACTGTAGCGCTTTGCAATATACTCCTTTCTCTAATGACATGTAGCGTAAATTGTCTTTTTGTAGCGTAAATACTTTGTTTGAAAATGCATATAAGTCATACATTTAATTTAAAAATAAAAAAAGGCAGCATAAACACTACTGTATATGAGATTCTGAAGTAAACTAAAGCATGTACGCCCAATGAAAGCCTCACATCATACTGTTACAGTGACTTTGAGCAAGAAATCATTATTTGATCCTTACTTCACGTACAGTATGTGTGTGTGTGGTTCCTGTGTGTATAAACATGTATGAGCGTATGTGTAACGAATAGTGCATATTATCTCCAGAAAAACATGTTCTTGTTAAACATTTATATTTAAAGTAACACTTTACATTTAAGTTCCCTTAAACCAACATTCTATTGAACATTAGTTAACATGAACAAACCATAAACCAAATAATCAAACCCTTTCCTTATACATAATTAATGTTAGCAAAGTTAACATTGTACTAATGCATTATACTAATGCATCACTTAATAATAAAAAACAAGCCAAATAATTAATCCCACAATGTAAAATATAGACCTGTCTGTAAACTAAAAAAAAAGAAAAGAAAATCACAACTAATGTGTATAGCATGTTAGCGGGAGAGAAATAATTTTTGTTCATTTATGTGGTCAAATTTTTCATAGATTGTATTAACATTATTGCTTGCTGGTTAAATAATACATGTGTTAACTTATTTTGTTAACATTACAGTAAGTTCATTAATGCTGATGTTTATCGTTTGTTCATGTTAATACTTAATAAATAATGTTAGATAAGGAAACCTAAATGTAAAGTGTCAGACAGATCTCCTCTAGAGATGTGAAAATACACATTCGTAGTATTTGTAGCATGTAGCATTGTAGCATGCAGCAGACAAATTCAACCAATTCCTTTTCATTTGCTCATCTCTGCGATGATTTTATGATTTATTGGCAACAGGGTCTCTAAAGGTAATCTAGCCATTAAGACATTGTAATTATGGGGAAGACAACACTGACTTGAGAATCAGCTGGTGTGTGTAAACAAATGGGAATGCACACACAGACCTGCCTGTGTCTTGTGCAAACAACCTCAGAGTCTCAAGCTGGAATATGGTGAACATGTGTACTCACCTACTCCAACTTACCCTGTCGCACCAATACACTCACTATTGTGTCTGTATGTCCTTGCAAACAAAGCTGATTCTCACAAAACCAGCTTGTCTCCATTACCACTCTGGAGTCTGTGCACATATGTACACTCACCAGATGAATTCGCGGCAGTGTGAGCAATAGGTAGGTTGTCTTAGGTAGGTGGCCATGAACTTGTGGCCGTTGACCTGATGCACTCTCCTCCGCACCGCTCCCTGCCTTTTCCTGGGTCGCATACGCTCACGAAACACTCTCTCCTCATTTTTAAAGCTGCCTGCTGATAAACACACACACACACACACATCCACATATCACAAACGTCCACATTGTATCGCACGGATATGTCAGATTTAATTGAAGATGACAAAAATAGCCCACAGCGTGTCATGATTCTGCAGCTCCCTTTTCACAGCATATAATAACTTACTCTCATGCCATAACATCATATGACATTTCGAAAGCATAATGCTATTTTACACTCTAAACACATTTCATGCAACAACTTTATTGCGTTTACTGCTGATACTCAGAAAAAAAGGTTAAAGATTATATTTGTTTTTATCAACTCCGCATGATTTTCTCAAATAAAACATGCATTTCCAGAAAACTGAGTCTCTTGATGTGTTTTCATGTGACACATTTTTACGTTTCTATTGATTCACATATACTGTACAGTCGAAAGTAGGCGTTCCTAGTACTGCTTGCAATAGTAATAAGTGGGTTGTGCAACTAGGGTGATGTTTATCAGTTAGTAGAGCAACTAGCATTTCAGATCAGCATTCTCGCAGCTAAAATGAAAGATACTGGAGAAAGATATTATATCCATATTACTTCGACATGTCACTGGACATGCATACATCTAGTCACCAACGCTTACCGTGTCTCCATCCATCCATCCATTTTCTACCGCTTCATGTTGCCAGAAAAATGAATTATTATCGATATTTTTAAGTGATGTTCAACATTTACCCAGACATTATAACATATCTATAGTGCAGATGAAGTGAAGTTTTGGGTATGAGATTTTTTAGATTATGGAATTGTTTTACTTGATGCCAGTATTAGATCCCCTACGCCTGAAAAAGATAATGTGAAACTTTATCAGCTTTAGTACGTTCTCATACTTCTGCCACTGCCATAAGTGGCAGCATTTCCAGCAGCCTCTGCACAGACTTCATTCATTCATTCATTTTCTACCGCTTATCCGAACTTCTCGGGTCACGGGGAGCCTGTGCCTATCTCAGGCGTCATCGGGCATCAAGGCAGGATACACCCTGGACAGAGTGCCAACCCATCGTAGGGCACACACACACACTCTCATTCACTCACACACTCAGGACAATTTTCCAGAGATGGCAATCAACCTACCCTGCATGTCTTTGGACCGGGAGTGGAAACCGGAGTACCCGGAGGAAACCCCGAGGCACGGGGAGAAACTCATGCAAACTCCACACACACAAGAGCGGAGGTGGGAATCGAACCCCCAACCCTGGAGGTGTGAGTGGTGCTAACCACTAAGCCACCATCTGCACAGACTGGTTATTTTAAATGTATTACTATTAGATTTCTTTTTAAACCATGCACATGTGCCACACACACACACAAACACAAACACACACATACATTTCAAAAATATGTTTGTGGAAAAGAGTACCAGGACAAATAACATTTCACGGTTTATCACATCACGTATAATATAATGATATACATCATCATAGTACAGAGTATCTCTCTGGATGTATCAACTGTGCTTAGATATATGTTTGTGTTTGTATACACCGGAGCCACACAGAGCGAGTGATCAATGGATTGATTAAAGTGTCGATATTAGGCATCTGTCAGACCTTCATGCATGAGTGCACGTGCAGACAACAGTAATGTGTGCAAACACTACTCTAGCAAAAGTGGTAAACATATTCTGTGCACATTTTGAGGAACACACCTGCCTTCCAGAAAGCTGTTTTCATGATGGGGAATGTTAGGATGTCCCCTGACATCTCCTCCAAGTCCTCTGTCACGGTCCAATTAATTCGCATTTAAAACAAAGCCATTTGTAGCCCCAGTTCCTAAAAAATTCAGAACTGGACTACACAGAGGACTACTGACCGACTGCATTTATTACAATAGTAATAAAGTGCATTGAGAGGCTAACTGAAGACTATATTTGATCATCTCTGCCTGACAAGCTCAGAACCACACTTGCAGTTTTAGGAATAAACATCTCCCTATATGAGCAGGCTCTGGTAGGCAATCCCCAAGAGTTTAGCGCTTGCAGACACACCTCTTCAACCTTCACCCAAAGCATAGGAGCTCCACAGTATGTATCCTGAACCCCCTGTACATCCTTTATTTACACATGACTGCATTGCCACTTGCTTCTCTATCTGATGAGAAAGCTTACCTGATACAGGTGGCTAACCTGACAAGCTGATTCAAGGAAAATAATCTTCACCCAATGAGGTGGGCACAAAGGATTAAGCATAGTGTCCACATCACCAGAGTTTTCTTTCACCAGAGGCAATCCAGTTTCCTTGCCCCAGTCCAAAGATAGGCACCATACAGTATACTGACTTCCTGAACTGATTTACAACTTATATTATCGGATCATGTGTTTCATGTCTGGCTCCAGGTTCCTCGTGAATGATAATTGTGTATGATAAGCAGTGAAGAAAATGGATGGATGAACGGATGGAATAGCCACTAACTTTGTAAGCCATCCTGTTTCATGTAATCACATGCCGTCTTTCTATAGATAAATCTGGATGAGTGTCTTAGTTCTGCACTTAATGTACAAACACATCATTATCTCTCATTATTTATCACACGCCATTGTTTAGATTCTGCACAAATCTGCATTCTCCTGTCATAGATACATCATGTACATACACAGTCGATTAAGTTTACATTAATTAACATATTCCATTATAGGTTTATACTGTTTATCACTGATCTGTGTATCATATATCATCATGTGTTCATACTTTTGACTTGCTTTGACTTTACACAGTTTATCAGGTTCAGCCACCAAGCATTTCACTGCACACTGTATGACTGTGTACAGTATGTGACAACATTTGAGCCTTCGTCTCACTCACACACACTCAATTACGATCTCTGTGGAGAAGGCAGAAGAGTGATCACTCCTGAGTATTCCCTCGTGTGACTGTATCCCTTTACTGAGGATAGAAAGAGATTGAGAGCTCAACCTGCCACTACAACTGTCAGTTCAACAAAGAAAAGGAACAGAAAAAATTGCTGCAATTCTAAAAAATGACAGACAAAAAAGTCAGCACAAAGAGATAAACATACACAGATACAACACACTCTCAGTGATGAATGCATTTGAGTATTTGGGTCATGCAGCATTGCAGTTTCTCAAGCAGGATCTATTTTGTTGCCTTTTAAGGCACAGATTGTTCTACTAAAACGCTGTTAGCTTGCTTGTGTACTTCTGATCTTGTAAATTCTGGCAACGTTAGACCAGCCTTTTTCACTATGTCCAAGTGTCGTGTCTGTTGAACATCCCATAATTACAGCACCAGGATATCTGACATAATTGTGAATGAGCACATAACAGGAAGCTTTGACCTTTGGCTCTTTCCGACATTAAAGGTTGAAGGTTCATTCATCAGCTGAAATCATGTTGTACTGTTTAAATAGAATTGTATTCACCCTTACTCAATGTGATAAGCACAATGCGTACGGAAAATCAAGGGGAATTTTACATGTAGACGTGCTTTGCTGCATCTAGCTGACCAAGATTTAGCTGCAATATATTCCCTTACAACAGAGCTATCATCAATCTCTTGGTCAGATTTAACGCTGCATATGACTTCATATACCTTGATATCCTTTCACTTTAGAAGTGGAAAAAAAGGATGCATTTATGTTCTTTTTTTTATTAGCAACAAGCTTACCAGTTAACTGCGATGAGTGAGTTTGTTTAGTTCTGAAGCTAAGCACAGCCATGGTGATTTGATGTCACTCATGAACAGAGAGATTGAACTTGTAGTTGTAAGACTGCCACAAAACGTTCAATTAGAGGTGGAAATATATTGCAAGCATAGTGCTAAATAATGTTGATCTGCATATTGATGCATGCTAAAAAATATATATTCAGTTATAAAAAATAAAGATCTTGTCTTTATTGTAAAACAATAAAGTGTTGATACAGCATTTAAAATTACTGAGCTGGTCATGATCTGACAATATAAGTTAATAAAGTTGATCTGTTGAGGAAGAGCACACACACACACACACACACACACACACACACACACACACACACACACACACACACACACACACACACACACACACACACACACACACACACACACACACACACCTACAAAAGCAAATACTGACAAGTATTGACACATGACTGCTCAAGCTCCCGGGTGTTACATTTTTGACACTGACATATGCTTCTAAACAGGGGTCTTAGCTGTGTTTGTCTCGTTCTGTTAATAATGCCTAAGCTTAAATATAAGGTGCAGATAATCCTACGCCTGCTTTTACCTCCTTCTATGGGCACAGGACAAGTGGCATCTGTCTAGTCTCAGAGTGATGTTACTGAAAAGAGAGTGTCTCTTCTGATTGTTACACATGAATCATTCATATTAACAAATTAGAACATTATTGAGCATAAAAAAGAAAACATGAATCAGCTGAGTGGCTCTTAGTGAGAATGCTCTCACTGACCACTTTAGCAACTAAAAAGCCACCAGTCATAGATCTACGTTCATCCAGTGTGAAAGCACCATGTGTCTGCTATCTGGTGTACAGTCACTAATATCAGTGTATCACATAGTGCAAGCCTATTAGTGAAATCTCTATTTACACTACAGACTGAAAACCTAATATTGTCAAGAAAACATGAAGTAATTCAAGTAATATAAACCTGTGCTCATGGTCTAATATTACATGAGACATAACTCACATGTGTTAATTAAGTTAATGCTTTTATGTCCAGGTCCGATCCAATGCTTTTGAATTTTATAGCTGTAATCTGACAAGACTAGAAGTTTTGTTGTTCTTGTTAGGGGAAAAAAAAAACAGGGCTGCTGGCAAAAGATGTCATTCAATTACTTATAACAAGTATCTATTTTATGTCCTGTGGAACTTTCTGCTTTAAATCGTCTCTCTATCTATCTAATGTAACTGAGTATGCAAGCTACGTTTCAAAACTACAACGCCTTTCCCACATCAAGGAACAATAGTTTATTGTTGACAACAATAGCCAGCTAATAATACACTATGTGGATAAAGGTATGTGTGACTCCTGACCTTCACACCAATGTGGGTCTACCTTAAACTTTTTGCCACAAAGTTGGAAGCACACAATTGTCTAGAATGTCTTTATATGTTGTAGCAATACAGTTTTCCATCACTGGAACTAAGAGACCCAAACCTGTTCCAGCACAACAGTGGACCTGTGCACAAAGCATGATCCATGAAGACGTGGGTTGCCTAAAGCTGATGTGGAGGATCTCAGGTTACCTGCACACAGTGGTGACCTCAAGCTTACTGAATCTGTGGGATGCACTGGAATGCAACGGCACACAAGACCTCCTCACCCGACATCTCGATAATGCTCTTATGTTAATATGAAGATCACATCTTCACATGTGCAAAGCCTTGCTTAAACAAATACAGCACACAGCTTAAAAATTCTTATATCTTTTTTGTTTTTCTTAAAGAGTGTGGTCTTTGTCCCGTGAGCAGGTTTGCTGATTTTCAGATTTCACACTTTTACATTAAGTACATTAAGTTTGGCCAAAACATCTCCTTATCCCCATCCTGCTATACATTTAATTTAAAGGTGCTGGCCTGCCCGAATGTTTTGTACAGTAAATTCCCTGTAGCAGAATACGTGCTCATGAGGACTTTGTTTGTCTGTGTCCAGTCAGTGAAGTAGAGGGTCAGAGAGACTCAACAATCTCACACTCATCTGCCAAGTGTCTGTTGTTTACACAGTACTTATGTTAGTGTGAATCAGAATGTGTGTGTATACTGTACAGCAGTGGCTCAAGTGGCTAAGGTTTTGGGTTGTTGATTGGAGGATTGGGTTCAAGCCCCAGCTCTGCTTAAGATGAAATTTATTTATTACAAAATTGATATAAAAAGAACAGCAAATTAAATAAATGAAATTATTTTAAACTGAAACACATAAAAATAAGAAAATGAATAAAAAAATAAAAACAGTACAATTTAATTAATGACATCAGTGTGAATGGGTACATAACAAGAAGCTAAGTATTTTTATAATTAAAAATAAAAATGAAATAAATGTCTTTTAGAACAATGCATGTGCTCCCGTTTTGGTTGAAATATATTTACATTTAATAATTAGGCAAATGATTGTATTAAAAAAATATAAAACTCCGGTTTCCTCCCCAAGACATGCATGATAGGTTGATTGGCATCTCTGAAAATTGTCCGTAGTGTGTGAGTGTGTGTGTCCTGCGATGGGTTGGCACTCCGTCCAGGGTGTATCCTGCCTTGATGCCCGATGACGCCTGAGACGCACAGGCTCCCCGTGACCCGAGAAGTTCAGATAAGCGGTAGAGAAAATGAATGAATAAATGAATTCCAATGAGAAATGAAAA